>NW_015555805.1:134228-144880 GCF_001515605.1 Sinocyclocheilus anshuiensis | reverse complement strand
ACTATTCTGTAATAAAAGTTATTCTTCATCAAGATCTTCGACGTCTTCACTTTTTCTTACAATATGTAACCTAATGATGTTCCCCTTCAGGAACTCCAGCTGCGTCGCAAAACGCTTTGGGAACGAGTATGCCCACGTCCCCAGACTGACCAATCCCTGACCAGTGTGGATTGGTACAGCTAGGTTGCTTTAAAACTTGACGAAGGTCAGAGGGGTGGACCATCCCGCAGCGTCACAAATTGCCTGTGGAACAATATAGGGTATCTTGGGGATATACCCCGGTCTGCTCTGAAACACGTGTGTAATCTTTCCGAGGGAATCCCGGGTGATGTCACCGGCGGAGATGAAGTAGGGACCAGGAAGCATAAAAGCACATGCGGTGGAGACAGCGGCAGCTTCTGGATTGAGAAGGAAGCGCTCGCAGGGATGCAGGAAGTATGGCTACGCGACGCAGCATCTCGGGGAACTAGGGTTACGTACGTAACCTAGTGACATTCCCCTTCAGGAACTCGAGCTGCGTCGCAAAACGCTTTGGGAACGAGTATGCCCACGTCCCCAGACTGACCAATCCCTGACCAGTGTGGATTGGCACAGCTAGGTTGCTTTAAAACTTGACGAAGGTCAGAGGGGTGGACCATCCCGCAGCGTCACAAATTGCCTGTGGAACAATAGAGGGTATCTTGGGGATATACCCCGGTCTGGGATACAGAAAGGCTCTCGCCATGCCAGGAGCAAACTCAAGACAAGATGGGGCCACTGACAGGGCCTGAAGATCACCATCTCTCATTAAGGAAGAGATGGCCAACTGAAATACAGTCTTAGTAGTGAGAATTCTCAAAGAAACCTCTTCCAGGGGTTCGAAGGGAGCTTTAGAAAGGGCCTCCAGAACCACAGCCAAATCCCAAGCAGGCACTCTAGGGCATACTGGAGGCCTCAGCCTCTGGGTACCCTTGAGGAAAAGTGTTACTAGCGGGTTCCTCCCCAAAGACTGCTTGCCCAAAGGGGCATGGTAGCAGCAATAGCAGACACGTAAACTTTCAAAGTGGAGGGGGATAACCCTGTGGCAAAACGATCTTGTAGAAATTCCAGCACTGGACCAACAGGGCAGTTAATGGGGTCTAACTGATGTTCATCACACCATGAAGTGAAAAGATTACACTTAGCAGTGTACGATTTCCTCGTGGTGGGAGCTCTGGACTGGAGTATGGTCTCCACTACCTCAGTAGAGAGATCGGAAGCTATGAGTTGTGCCCCCTCAGGGGCCAGACTTTCATTAAAAAAGTCTCAAAGTCTCTTGAGTCGCAAACGGATCCACTTGTACTCTGTAAAACCTCCTGCATATCTGCTCCACCACTTCTGGGTGGAGTCTCCATTTCCCAGGCCTCAGCCCCTGCCTTGACAGGATGACTGCTTCCTGATTGAGGTGCCCCAGGATGTAAACTACCCTCAGTGAGATCAGCTTCCCCTGGACCCACAAAAGAATCTGGCATGCCAGCCTGTAAAGGGGGCACAAACGCAGACCCCCCTGCCGATACATATAGGAGACCACCGATGTGTTGTCTGTGCGAACTAGCACATGAAGGCCTCTCAGGTCTGGGAGAAAATGCTTCAATGCTAGAAACACAGCCAGCATTTCCAGGCAATTTATGTGCCACATGAGATGGGAACCTTCCCACAGATGGCCACCCATGACCGCTCCCCAGCCTGTGAGGGAGGCGTCCGTCGTCAACATTACACAACAACACGGAGCCCCAACACGGGGCCTTGTGACAGGAACCAAGGTTTCATCCACATGTCTAAGGCCCGTAAGCCTAGCCGCATGACCTTGATTATGCGGAACGGGTTGCCCCTCGGGGAAAACCCTTTGGTCCTGAGCCACCACTGCAAGGGTCTCATGTACAGCCGGCCAAAAGGTATCACGTTGGATGCAGCTACCATCAGACCCAACAGTCTGTGAGTGACTGGCTTTCTCTTACTCTCTTGACTGCCGTGAGGATCGAATCGATCCGAGCTGTAGACAGACGTGCCTACATCATGGTCGAATCCCACACTACGCCTAGATACGTGGTCCTCTGTACTGGAGAAAGTACACTTTTCTTTGCATTTAGTCTTAACCCCAACGGTTTCATGTAGGCGAGAACGAAATCTCGATGTCGTACCACTATCTGCTCTGATTGAAATCGTTGCCCTGAAGCGGAGCACCGGCAGGGAACGGCCGATCTAACTGTTCTAGAGACCTCCTTGGAGGTAGTGAGCCTCGCAGAACCGCTACATTCTTGGGTGGAGGCTGAGAGCTGCGCTAGCTAGACCCCGCTGTGCCCTGAAGCACCGGGGGTGGCAGGGTTAATGAGACGATCTCCTGAGGGCACCTGAGGAGAGACGGGCACCATATGCTGAGGTGTACACTGCTCTTCCCCAGAGGGGCCTGCCGTCATATGTCCTGACATTATTATGTCAGGACTTCTTGGCTGAAGTCTTCCTGCTGTTAATGACAGTCCTCAGATCCGTCACATGGAGCACCGCCTCAACTCCTGTTCTCTCTGTGGGGGAGTACGAGTGGCTCCGTTTTTGGACTTCTCTGTGAGAGGAGCTTTCTCACGGCTAAGAGCGGCGAGGGAGAAATTGCTGGAATGCCGCCGCTTGTTTCTTGGCCTCCTGAAATCTGTCGATGACTGTATTTACAGCGTCGCCGAACAGACCCGAAGGTGCTAGCAGGGCGTCCATAAGACCCTGTCCTTTTCTTTGATGTTGGACAGGGTCAGCCACAGATGCCTTTCGGTGGCCACCAAGGCTGCCATGGACCACCCAATAGCTCTGGCTGTCTCCTTGGTGGCCCGAAGTGAAAGATCTGTGGCCCGACGCAGCTCTGCAATGTTGTCGCTCTTAATATCTAATCCCTCGTCCATCTCCTTCAGCAGGTCAGCTTGATATGCCTGCAACACCGACATGGTGTGCAGGCAAGTGCCAGCCTGTCCTGCTGCCGTGTACGCTTTACCCACCAAAGCCGAAGAAGTCCAAAGCGGCTTGGTGGGTAATACCGGGGCCTTGAGGGACGATGCCAATTCGGGCGAGAGATAACTCGCAAGCGTCTCTTCAACCCGGGGCATCGTCCCATGACCATGCTCTTTAAGTCCCACCATGTTGGCATAGTGAGAGGCATTGGGACTAAAGATGCGGGCCGAGAAAGGTTTATTCCACAATCTGGACACCTCGGCGTGGAGACAGTGACTTAGAGCGCAGGAATCGCTCATCGAGCTTGCTGTTCGGACACTCTTCATGCACTTCAGTTGGCCAGTCAATGTTTAATTTGCCACAGCTCTAGTCACCACCTCCAAAAGCTCCTCAAACAGTATAGACTGTGGTGGCAAGTCCACAGATTCATCTTTGTCGATACCCTCATCATCCTCCTCCTCAGAGGAAGATAAATGGAGCACCGAGCCCTCTCCAGGGGTGGAATAAACCATTTCCGAACATGCTTCCGTTCCCTGAGAGAGAGCGCTGGATCTGGCAGGTGAGGAAAGATAAAAGGACCTACCCGTCTCTAATCCCTCTGCCACATACATTTGCGAACCCCACGATCTGAGTCACCACTCTGCCTCGGCAGAAGCGGGACCCGAACCGCGAGGAACGCTAGAGAGAGCGCCCTCCTCGAAGAGCGCTCTGTGGGAGCGGAGTGTCCGCATTGTGAGGCGAACACAATGCGGACAGTCAGCTCCCTCGACAGCTGACCGAGCGTGCTCCGCTCCCAGACAAGCAACACACAAACTTTGTGTATCCCCACCTGTAATGAAATGCGGGCAGGGAGGAACAGCCTGAAAGATTGCTTGTCCACTTTCTTGTCTTTGCTTGCCATAACAATGATAATATGATACAACTTTCAAAGACAGACAACAATAAATAGAATGAACACTCATAGATCACTTACTGAACAACAGAAGCTTCTGCTGTCTCCACCGCATGTGCTTTTATACTTCCTGTTCCCTACGTCATCCCCACCGGTAATGTCACCCGGCATTCCCTCGGACGGTTTAAACACGTGTTTCAGAACATGGTCAAACAGAGGCGTTCCCAAAGCGTTTTGCGATGCAGCTCGAGTTCCTGAAAGGGAACAGAGAGCACATGGTAGAAGGGAGAGTTTTTTTTCCAGATGTAATAATTTATTTGGAATGCCAAAAGAACACATTAGCCGAACATACCGTTTGCCAAGCCATGTTATTTTTAATTTGCTTCGGATGCAGCTCGAGTTCCTGAAAGGGAACAGAGAGCACATGGTAGAAGGGAGAGTTTTTTTTCCAGATGTAATCATTTATTTGGAATGCCAAAAGAACACATTAGCCGAATATACCGTTTGCCAAGCCATGTTATTTTTAATTTGCTTCAGGAAATAAAAGATGACTTTGAATCCTCAACTAGGGGTCACGCAATACCAGGTCTATCAAAACTTCTTGCAACCCTTCATTTTTGGCCTCTGGTTCTAGGTACTGTGCCTTCTTTATTTCTTCATTCTTTATTTGCGACTACGCTCATTTGCGCTGCTCTTAAATGAGATGTTGCATCTGTGTTCTTTAATTTGCACGTCGCATGTAAATCTCCCGCAGAAATTTTCACGCCCATCTGCACTGTTTTGGAATTGTGCTAATTTGCCCTGTTTAGTAAAACTGGCCCTATGGGTACTGTTGCAAGCTGGACCAGTGTTTGAAGCGCATATTAAATAAATCCAATCTGCTCCGCAATGTTTACATCTCCTAATTTTAGATACAAATAAAATGCCAGGTCATGCATAGATTATCTGGTCTCTTTGCATTTAAATATAGATTTATTTACACTAGCCCTTAAAAAAAATCTCTATGTGAACACACGTGCCCGAAAAAGTGCGGGGGACACATCCCCATCGTATTCTATGCCCATGGGCACTCACTACTTCTCACAAAACTTGTTTTCATCATTATATGGCAAATAATAATAATAATAATAATAAAACTATACTATTTATTTTATAGGTTAAGTATTGTGATAATTGGACAGAATTCACTCATTAGGCTAACTTTTGAGGCAGCTGACTAGATTTGCCTGACTGACAGGTGGATTGGCCCAGGCCCACCAATAGCTACACGACTGGTATCATGATAAAAAAAAAAAAAGTGACTTTACACTCTGTGTCTACTGGGCATGCGCACATCAATATAGAGTAATTTTTGTCATGATGAATAACAATAATTACTGTATTTGCATTAATGTAAGGGGTAGGTTTAGGGTCGGGGTAGGTATAGACGTTAATAAAATATCTGGTCTCTTTGCATTTAAATATAGATTTATTTACACTAGCCCTTAAAAAAAATCTCTATGTGAACACACGTGCCCGAAAAAGTGCGGGGGACACATCCCCATCGTATTCTATGCCCATGGGCACTCACTACTTCTCACAAAACTTGTTTTCATCATTATATGGCAAATAATAATAATAATAATAATAAAACTATACTATTTATTTTATAGGTTAAGTATTGTGATAATTGGACAGAATTCACTCATTAGGCTAACTTTTGAGGCAGCTGACTAGATTTGCCTGACTGACAGGTGGATTGGCCCAGGCCCACCAATAGCTACACGACTGGTATCATGATAAAAAAAAAAAAAGTGACTTTACACTCTGTGTCTACTGGGCATGCGCACATCAATATAGAGTAATTTTTGTCATGATGAATAACAATAATTACTGTATTTGCATTAATGTAAGGGGTAGGTTTAGGGTCGGGGTAGGTATAGACGTTAATAAAACACAATCTAATAGGTAGAAAATTTAATTTATTGTTGGTTTTTGGCCATAGCTGTATCCCTTCTAGCCACAACCGCTGAATTTGAACCACTGAATTTGTGGAAGCGAATTTGTAAAGTGAAATAAAATGGACCGAAAATTGCCTGTCAAATATTATACATCATATATATAACCAAATTTAATATTTCCGAAGTGAACGCTGGAAGCCGAATATGGATTATTGAATTTTTAATTATGAAAATGTGTGTGAAATGTTTTGAATCGAAACATTCACAGATTAAGTTGTACCTTCTCCTTCTCTCAGACATATATGACACTCTCTCTGTTTAAATCTAGATTAAAGACACATCTCTTTGGCCAATCATTCAAATAATGCATCTTATAATCTTGTACTGCAGTTATATCTGATCAAATGCACATTATTATTCTTTAGCTTGGGTTAAAAAAATCAATTTTGCTTGGTTGGAACAGGTTGGAACAGCAGCTACGCTAATTATGTCTCTATTTGTTTCTCTGTTTTTGCCACGGGATTGACATCCCGTTTACACAAGCTTCAGTCTGGATCCAGAACACCTGAGAGGGGATGATGCCAACCCCTCAGAGGACCTCAGATGATGCCAACCATGAAACAACATACAGAACTACCAAATTTTGCTATAAGTTTGATTGCATCATATAATAATTGCTGTTAATAGTGTTCATCATCTGTTTGATTACGTCTTTAATTGATTTTTCAGTACATTTCTGCCACATGTAGCAAATTAGCTCAAAAGGGAAATGTATATAAATAATAATATTAATAATATAAATAATTACAATTAATTATGATTAATTACAATTATTTATATCTGCTGCCAGTAGTAACTGTTGCAGAATTAAATCGCCCTCAACCAATCTGTTCGTCCAGTGAACATTCAGCTATGAAAAGAGTCAGTTAACCACCTGAGTGAAACCATCAGCACCATTTTAGAAGAGGGTCTACAGCTCATACTAAACCTCTGTTTCGTTTAGTAAAATGTACGATACTCGCATTGCCTTGGTCGTTGACGAGTGTCCTTGCGAATGTGATCGCAAGGTTTTGGACTTGCGATCACAAGTAACAACATACACAATGACCTGAAGTACATGTGTGTTCATTCAAAGAAAGGATTTCCTATTAATTAATTAGAGAAGAGTCCATTTTTATGTGCATTATGTGTCTGTTTTAGAGAGACTTGAGTAAGGTTTGATTCTCTCTACATACGTTTAGGTCGTAAAAGTTTAACTGATCTGGCTGAGGGGTCCTGGTTGCCATGGTAACCAGGGGCCTGGTGTCGTTCACAGACATCCTGGCACCCAGTATGTTTATTGGGTGTGGGGTCTGTGACTATTTGTTAATCTAATGAATAATTGATTTGTTCAAATAATGAAAAATGGTGTGTCTGATTGGTCCAAATGCTACACATATGTACATTAACTGACAGTCACCAATGATAAGCTACTACTACATATTGTAGAAACCTAATTTTTCTGTAAAGTTGCTTTGCAACGATTTGTATCGAATTATTTGTATCTGTACAAATAAACTTGAACTGAATTGAATACTTCAAACAATGATCCTACAAATGTAAATCTGTATAATAGAGGAAGTTAAAGTTATCTGTAGAACATAATCTCAGCTAACTCTCTATTATATTTTAACCAGGCTACAACTTAAGATGAGTTAAATAACTGGCTCAATAAAGAGTCTTTTGTAAGACCCAAATCTGCACAATCTATAAAATATAGAAAATACTAATACCATAAATCTGTGGAGCGGCTGGTATGATGACAGTAACAAAGTACTTCTGTCATCCTAGCTCGCTGTGCTTTGATAAATAGCTCTCTAATGCTTGCCTAGTAACTCATTACACCCCATAAATGAGTTGAGCGGGACCCCCATGTGTGTTTGCTTTAAGTAATCAAATTTGATTCAGTTATTCAGCAATGCCTGGCTGCATTTGCTACATGTTCTGCAGTAAATTATCACAAGACTGAATCATATCATTGCCACCCAGTTCAATTTTTTTACATAACTTTGATCGATCAGTTATTAATTTTACAATTTTAGTACAAGCAGTGGAAACTGATTTTATATTTGACTTTACATTTGCATTATCAAGTTATTAACATTTGGTAAAAAGGTAATTAAAAAGGTTTAAGGTAATTAAATAACTGAACTCACTCTCTATATAATTATTCTTTATATTCTTAAGAATGGTACTACAAAGAGATACTTTTCATAATGTCTACAAGTTTGTTCATATTAAATGACACTAACATATCATTAACAAGCCCTTAACTGTTCCCTAATTGTGAATACTGTAATTGATAAGGCAATGTTCACATTTGCCATTAATTGTTGTGAATAGTAATGTAGCTTACTTTTTTTTTTTAGTCCATTAATGGTTTACTTTATTCATTTTAAATCAAGATCTATTAGAGGGCAGTTTCTTGATCAGAAAACCTTAAGGGTCTTTCACTAGACTTCTAATAGCCAGACTATCTGCAGGTCTAGATGGCGAACATTTAAAATTCATAACTACATATGAAGAGGTTATTGGAAATACCTTTGGGCTGTTGTTTAACTCAGTGCCCCTATTCATTTATTAATCTGGCTAGAAATGAGGGAAATGTGAGAAAATGTGCTCCATTAGATGGGTTTGAGTAGTGAGGGTTCTCTTTGCCAGAAGCTCTGCACATTCAATTACTTTTATGTATGCTACAGGTGCTTGTTCATAGTTCTGAAGGTCAATCAATTAATAAAAAGTAGAATTTTGTCCGCAGCAAAAAAGCAGCAATTAATTTTAAAGACAAGACATTTCCCTGTATGATCCACTGTTCTCATTAGTTCATAAGTGAAGACAAGTAAAATCCTGACAAGTAAAGTCAAATCAGATCAGATCAAATCAACTGAAATGAAGTCAAGTATAGTCTTTTCATTCTTACAAAGTAAAAGAAATAATGTAATCCACGGGGAGCTTTTGCTGCAATAAGACTGGTAAAATAAGAACTAGATCATGCATGTTAGATTACCTGTAGTAGATTTCTAAAGCATATGACTGGGGGAGACTTCATTCCTTTTCAAGAGATCACTTGATGCTGCATCAGTAGTTAGTCTTGTTCGAGATGCATTGGTGCCAGGGCCTGAAAACGAAAAAAAAAAATCCAATTGGTTCACTCGGAATCGAATATCAGAATCGATATTTTAACATTTCTGTTCCTGCGTTCCTCTGTATTATTATCATTCCAAAACCAGTTTGCCTAGAAAAAATACTGGTTAATAACGTTATTTTTTAAACTTTTTCTTTGCCTATAATAATAATAATAATAATAGCCTAATAATAATAATAATAAAGTACAGCATTTTCTACTCAAAAAAAAAAGAAAAAAACACGAAGAGATCAGGGCCCGTATTTATCAAGCTTCTCAAAGTGCCATTTTAGTCTTAAGTGCTGAGAATTCATTGAATTTACTCCTACTTTCAAACTTAAGTATAAAAGCATTTTACCTATTTTCTTAAAGCTAAGAATCACTCTTACTCTCCCAGTTATTTAAGACAGCTCGAGAGGTCTCTCAAGTGGTTAGGGGTTGCCAGTAGGGGCTTGTGATGGCGCTGAGGAGACGTGCGCAAATCTTTCAGGAGAGGAAGAATGTTCTTGAAATGTTTGACGACGAGCAGTTAATAAAACAGTTACATTTCCTCAGTTATTCAAACAGAAATGAGCAAAGAATATTTACATTAACAAAGAACATCATATCTGACTTCAGTCTAGCATGAGTATTATGCTCTTTAAAAACACTCCCGACTCCCGTTATAATCAGTGAAGCTATACCTACAATGTATCACAAATAAATCTCTTACCCCTTATTTACACTGCACACGTCTGAGGTGCGTTACGGCTCCGACACGGCCACCAGAGCTGATCACGGCTACTCACCAGCCACGCCGCGGCAAGTTTCTGAAGCGGCTCTCCACGCTGCATCACTAAAGATAGGCGCCTATATTTTTGACGGATAATAATAATATAATAATCTTCTCGCTGTCGTCAAAGAAATCAGCAACAGGCGATATCTCTGACTATCGTCGATACACGATATCATCTACCGGCACAACCCTAAATTGAAGATTGTGATGACGATTCGTTTCCTTACCATAATGTATTCTCTTGAAAACTCTTTATTGTCAAATGTGTGTTGAATGTAAACTCCTATTAGGAATTTAACCATTCAATGTGAATTTATCTGAGAATATTCTTAACCCTCATCCGTCCCTCGGGTCATTTTAACGGAAAACTCATTTTTAAAGATTTTTTAAAAATCGAGCGTTGATCGTTATGTTATGAGACTTTGTTACTTTTGTCAGACTTGAACCAGGAATACATGAACATTTTTTTTGAGTGAATTCGAGCAGTTTAAGTGGGCGCTATAAAAAAAAGTATCAAAAGTGTCCCTCGCGGGTCATTTTGACCCGCCACTGGCAACGAATGGAATTTACAAAAAAACTGCGGATTTTTTCAATTAAATTTTGTCACCCTTGAGCATGGAGCACACACACAACAATTTGAGTCAAATCGAGGATTCTATGTGGGTGTAATAAGGGTGTAATGAAAAAAGTAACAAAAGTGTCCCTCGCGGGTCATTTTGACCCGACCATAGAAATGAGTGGAATGTCCGAAAAAAACAGCATTTTTTTATTTATTAGATTTTTTTACTACATAAAATCTGACACAATCCAGAAAAGATGCATACCCAAACAAAGGGCTGAGACTGCAGAATGTCCCCAATGCACATAAAAATCACATATCCACACACACACACACACACACACACACACACACACACGTGACACACACAC
>NW_015555805.1:128972-133924 GCF_001515605.1 Sinocyclocheilus anshuiensis | reverse complement strand
CTGCTGAGAAATTACTGTCATTTTGATATTTTTTTTTGACTTAACACAGTTAAATTTGAGTGATGGGGTGGAGACAAATGAGTTTATATCATATTTATATTTTTTAATTAATCTTTTATATTTATTGCATATTTATGAAACTGTATGAATATGCATGTGTTTGGATTAAAATTCGGTATAAATTTATTTTTTATTTTTTTTACAAAATATATATTTTTGAATGTTTTGATATATATCTGAAAGCCTTGAGATATATCTGAAAGCTTAATGAAGCCTTAAGTTGGTGTAGTTTTAAACATTTCACTTGTTTAGCTCATTTAAGAATCTCCATAGGGTTCTATAGGCCCCTCTAGTGGCTGTAATCATAAAATGCAATTTTATGTAATTTTTCCCCACCAGATGGCATCAGAGACACTCAGTGACCTAGGTCCTGATGGATCATCATATTTAAAGTATAAAAATGCAGAAATGGTGTCTTTCTTTGTTTTTTTGTTTTTTGGTGAAACAATGTATAAAAATATGCTCATTTTCATAAAAATATCCAGAATTTAATGTGAATAAAATAAAAATCACCAAAAAATTGTCACTGCTATGCTGCAATAAACATCTTCATCGAGATCTTCATCGTCCTCATCATTTTTCTTACATTGACGAGCCACCCAGCGCAGCAGTTTCCAAAAAGCAGGAAAAAAGGTAAGAAAAGCGTTTTCTTTCTTTTTGCTGGTTTTGTCAGGGAATCCTCTCGTTTAAAAAAATATAGAAAAGAAATTGTAAGGATAGAACAGAATCTATTCAGTATTAGCAGGAGGAGTTCTTAAGCCTAATCGGTACAATTCTGTTTAAAATTCTAACGGAACTGAATTAACCCGACGTAGTGTGGTGGCAGAGCTGTATTGGAATCGTTGTTTCTAAAGTAACTGAAGCAAAGTGCTTAAGTTTAAAGTTTCTAAAGTAACTGAAACTTGTTGTTGGTCTCTTATAATTCTGTAAGATTCTAAAGTAATTGAATCAACCCGACGCAGTGTGGTGGCAGAGTTGTATTAGATCTGATAACAAAAAAAAAAAAGACCCGACGTACTGTGGTTTTGTCCAATATACTGTGAAAAACATTGTTATATTTTTTTAAACAGTTGTAGAAGTTTAAGCTGTAAGTGCTTGTTTTGCCTGAAGTGTAAGACGTTTGTTATAATTCTCTTAAGATTCTAAAGTAATTGAATCAGCCCGACGTAGTGTGGTAGCAGAGCTGTATTAGACCTATTGTTTCTAAAGTAACTGAAACAGTGTTGTATGTTTCTAAAGTAGGCTAATTTAACAACGTCGTTTGCACTGCGCTCTTGCGTTACTTGATCAAGTAACGCAAGAGCGCAGTGCAAATGACGTTGTTAAATATAAATAAAGCACACACACACACAAATGATCGCACAGGAGCTGTGAATAATTCGACTAACAGGTATCTTAAAGTAACTAGATAATGTTCAGACAGTGAAGGAAAAGAAGCCTATTGAATTGCTGAACACAATTCAATAAGATTGTGAAAATGGAAGAGTTGATAGTTAAATACATCGCTAAGCACGGCTCAGTAGGAATGTTTGAGGGGATAGAGAAGGAAGATGACCCATACGAGTGGGCTATGTCTCAATTCAAAAAAATGTCCCAAAATGCCTAAAAACAAAGAGGGAAAAGTTGCTAATGCACTTTAAGCTCTTTTTGCCTCATACAAGGTAACTAAGAAATGATTAGAAAAAATTAAAACTGAAAACAAGTTGCTAGACATTGTTAAGACAACGAGAGACCTCATCAAAGCTGTGTCTGTTATGCATGTGGAAAGGATGGTCACATAGCAAGGCATTGTTTAGAAAAAGTTAAGAAAGATCAGGAAGTTGTTTGTTTTGCATGTGGAAGTTTGGGACACAAGGCAAGACAGTGTCACTTTTCACACAAAAGAAGGATGAGCTATCGTGATTTGCTTAAGAAGATAGGCAGTTTAGAAACCCAGTTGGCACTGTTGAAAGGAAATAAGGAAGAAGCCATTCACACCTTGCCAGACACAGCACTGCATGAACAACATGACTGTAGCTCAGTCACAAGCAGATGCTGATGTGAATTGTAGGAATAGTTTTATGATAGTATTATATTTTAGAAAATATGTTTACTATCAAAAGGGGGGTGATTATCATTTTCGGGAAATGTGTTAATGGCATTAATATTTAAATTTAATTAATGAGAAATGATTGAATTGCATTCCGTGATTAAATCTCTGTAGCTTTGGTTTTGAATGTGAAAAGATTCTTGTGGGGGAAAGGGGGGGAAACCTCTTCTTTTTGATCTCGTTTCAGGTATAAGCATCGAGATTTCACTGGAGAAAGATGATCCGGTCATCTGAAGGACAAGAAGGCCAGCAAAACCAGTGGAGCCAGGGGACTTCCAGAAGAAAAAGAACTTCACAAACTGCAACAACAGCTAGAAGGACTTTTCCTAATTGAAATGTCTTTAAAGTTCGGGAGGGACGGATGAGGGTTTTAAATAAGGAAATCTATTCAGTGATTGGTCCATGCATATTTCGTCATCGAAAATTCCGTTTGTGGCACAGCAAAGTGTCGTGAATCAACTCTAAGACTGACACTTAAGATTTGGTCCTACCCTTCGCCTAAATTATGACTGAGATGCTTGATACTACTTTCACCTTCAGGTAAACATCTGACCTTATATGGACATGCTGGGAGGGAGGGAGATGTCTAAAGCCCTGGGCCCGTATTTATCAAGCTTCTCAAAGTGTCATTTTAGTCTTAAGTGCTGAGAATTCATTAAATTTACTCCTACTTTCAAACTTAAGTATAAAAGCAAGTTATCACATTTCTTAAAGCTAAGAATCACTCTTACTCTCCGAGTTATTTAAGACAGCTCGAGAGGTCTCTCAAGTGGTTAGGAGTTGCCAGTACTTATTTACTTATTTACACTGCACACGTCTGTGGCACGTTGCGGCTCCAACACGTCCACCGGAGCTGATCCCGGCTACTCACCAGCCACGCCGCGGCAAGTTTCTGAAGCGGCTCTCCGCGCTGCATCACTAAAGATAGGCGCCTATATTTTTGACGGATAATAATAATGATCGTTTTGCTGTCATCAAAGGAATCAGCAACAGGCGATATCTCAGGCTATCATCGATACACGATACTATCGTCTACCGGCACGACCCTAAAATGAAGGTTGTGATGACGATTCGTTTCCTTACCATAATGCATTCTCTTGAAAATTCTTTATTGTCAACTGTGTGTTGAATGTAAACTCCTATTAGGAATTTAACCATTCAATGTGAATTTATCTGAGAATATTCTTAACCCTCATCCGTCCCTCGGGTCATTTTGACGCAAAACTCATTTTTAAAGATCTTTTAAAAATCGAGCGTTGATCGTTATGTTATGAGACTTTGTTACTTTTGTCAGACTTGAATCAGGAATACATGAAACATATGTGCGCGAATCTTTCAGGAGAGGAAGAATGTTCTTGAAATGTTTGACGATGAGCAGTTAATCAAACAGTTTCATTTCCTCAGTTATTCAAACAGAAAACGAGCAAAGAATATTTACATTACCAAAGAACATCATAACTGACTTAAGTCTAGCGCGAGTATTATGCTCTTTAAAAACACTCCCGTTATAATCAGTGACGCTACCTACACTGTATCATGAATAAATCTCTTAGCCCTTATTTACACTGCACACGTCTGTGGTGTGTTACGGCTCCGACATGGCCACCGGAGCTGATCATGGCTACTCACCAGTTTCTGAAGCGGCTCTCCGCGCTGCATCACTAAAGATAGGCGCCTATATTTTTGACGGATAA
The DNA here is from genome assembly GCF_001515605.1 of Sinocyclocheilus anshuiensis. Taxonomy (NCBI): domain Eukaryota; kingdom Metazoa; phylum Chordata; class Actinopteri; order Cypriniformes; family Cyprinidae; genus Sinocyclocheilus; species Sinocyclocheilus anshuiensis. The sequence continues at coordinate 130,081 of NW_015555805.1, read as the reverse complement.
TAATAATATAATAATCTTCTCGCTGTCGTCAAAGAAATCAGCAACAGGCGATATCTCTGACTATCGTCGATACATGATATCATCTACCGGCACAACCCTAAATTGAAGATTGTGATGACGATTCGTTTCCTTACCATAATGTATTCTCTTGAAAACTCTTTATTGTCAAATGTGTGTTGAATGTAAACTCCTATTAGGAATTTAACCATTCAATGTCAATTTATCTGAGAATATTCTTAACCCTCATCCGTCCCTCGGGTCATTTTGACGCAAAACTCATTTTTAAAGATTTTTTAAAAATCGAGCGTTGATCGTTATGTTATGAGACTTTGTTACTTTTGTCAGACTTGAATCAGGAATACATGAAACATTTTTTTTTGAGTGAATTCGAACAGTTTAAGTGGGCGCTATAAAAAAAAGTATCAAAAGTGTTCCTCGCGGGTCATTTTGACCCACCACTGGCAAAGCATGGAATTTACAAAAAAAAATGCAGATTTTTTTTTTTAATTTTGTCACACTTGAGCATGGAGCACACACACAAAAATTTGAGTCAAATTGAGGATTCTATGTGGGTGTAATAAGGGTGTAATGAAAAAAGTAACAAAAGTGTCCCCCACGGGTCATTTTGACCCGGCCATAGGAATGAGTGGAATGTCCGAAAAAACAGCATTTTTTTATTTATTAGATTTTTTTTTACTACATAAAATCTGACACAATCCAGAAAAGATGCATACCCAAACAAAGGGCTGAGACTGCAGAATGTCCCCAATGCACATAAAAAATCACATATCCACGCGCACAGGCACACACACACACACAAACACACATGGCACACAAACTCCCATTGAAACACATTATAGCATTTATGATGTTTCTGCTGAGAAATTACTGTCATTTTGATATTTTTTTTTTACTTAACAGAGTTAAATTTGAGTGATGGGGTGGAGACAAATTAGTTTATATCATATTTATATTTTTAAAGTATAAATATGCAGAAATTGTGTCTTTCTTTTTTTTTATTTTTGGTGAAAAAATATATAAAAATATACTCATTTTCATAAAAATATCCAGAATTTAATGTGAATAAAATAAAAAACGACCAAATAATA
>NW_015555805.1:118646-128835 GCF_001515605.1 Sinocyclocheilus anshuiensis | reverse complement strand
ACAATGCACACGTCTGCGGTGCGTTACGTCTCCGACACGGCCACCGGAGCTGATCCTGGCTACTCACCAGCCGTGCTGCGGCAAGTTTCTGAGGCGGCTCTCCGCGCTGCATCACTAAAGATAGGCGCCTATATTTTTGACAGATAATAATAATCGTCTTGCTGTTGTCAAAGAAATCAGCAAAAGGCGATATCTCTGACTATCGTCGATACACGATAGGCCTACTATTGTACCGGCACAACCCTAAATTGAAGGTTGTGATGACGATTCGTTTCCTTACCATAATGTATTCTCTAAATAATAAATTCTTTATTGTCAAATGTGTCTTGAATGTAAACTTCTATTAGGAATTTAACCACTCAATGTGAATCTGTCTCAGAATATTCTTAAATAAGGAAATCTATTCTGTGATTGGTCCATGCGTATTTCGTCATCCAAAATCCCGTTTGTGGCACAGCAAAGTGTCGTGAATCAACATAGACTGACTTCAGTCTAGCACGAGTATTATGCTCTTTAAAAACACTCCCGTTATAATCAGTGAAGCTACATACACTGTATCATGAATAAATCTCTTACTCCTTATTTACACTGCACACGTCTGCGGCACATTGCGGCTCCGACACGGCCACCGGAGCTGATCCCGGCTACTCACCGCGTTGCGTCACTAAAGATAGGCGCCTATATTTTTGACAGATAATAATAATAATAATCGTCTTGCTGTCGTCAAAGAAATCAGCCACAGGCGATATCTCATAATAATAATAATAATCTTCTTGCTGTCGTCAAAGAAATCAGCCACAGGCGATATCTCTGACTATCGTCGATACACGATACTATTGTCTACCGGCACAACCCTAAATTGAAGGTGAATTTGTTTCCTTACTGTAATGTATTCTCTTGAAAATTATTTATTGTCAAATGTGTGTTGAATGTAAACTCCTATTAGGAATAATCATTCAACGTGAATTTATCTGAGAATATTCTTAAATAAGGAAATCTATTCAGTGATTGGTCCATGCGTGTTTCGTCATCCAAAATCCCGTTTGTGGCACAACAAAATGACGTGAATCAACTCTAAGACTGACACTTAAGATTTAGACCTACACTTCGCTTAAATTACGACCGAGATGCTTGATAACTAACTTTTAAGCGCAGCTTTGAGCCAAGAAGTTTTTTACACTTAAGTCAATTCTTAGCAACGTTCTTGAGAGTAATTCTCAGAGGCTTGATAAATACGGGCCATGGTGTCTCCCGTGGTGGAGCTTCCTTGAGGATCCTGATCAAAGTAAATCTTCTATACCAGGTTAGGTGGTACCATGTGGCATTATCATTTGAAAATGTGGGAACTTTGGGTTCGGCCTTAGAATGGGGCTTAGTTCTATTCTTTCGTCAGAGACCATTTAGAATGATTAAGCTTTTAAGGGGCAGCTCTTGGTGTCATGGTGTAGAGAGTGCAACTTGGATCACTGCCCTGTTGGGTTACCCTGCAAACAAGCCTGCACTGGCCCTTTACGGGCCCGCTTAGGGCTAGCCTAAGGGCCCCCAGCGGGCTGCCAGATATTTTGCTCATTGGCAAAACGTTGGCCCCTTAAGCTGGCTGCACACTAGATGATTTTCAAATCTTAAAAGATTTTAAAACCATGGGATACCAGAGACATGAAGACAGTTCAACCGATTTTTAGCCTTATAATCCTCTGAATGTGCACACTAGATGATTACACCAGACCACACACTTGATGAACGATTTCAGTGACGAGATCTCACGGACACTCACGAGATCAAACGTGACTAGAGAAGAAAAACAAATAGAGGACAATCGATGTTGTCAGCTGGCTCTCCCGGCGGGCGTTCTGTTGTACAGTGAAAAACAAAGTATAGAAAAGAATATGGGTGATGTTCTCTGCTTTCATGGCATTTTTGTGGCTGCCAAGTTTCAGCTATAGAAGCACGCAACATCCGGTAGGTGACGAACACAAATTTATGATTTGAGTTCGACGACGCTCCGTCTTGATCGCGAGCAGTTAAATAATCGTGATGACATACGATTATTTAATAGACCACATAATAGAGAATTTTTTGGACAAAAAATCACTTGCAACAAGCCGCTAATCGGGCCACACCCCCCGATCGTTCGGGGGTGCAAATCGGGCTTAAAATCGGCCTTAAAATCCTCTAGTGTGCGGCCAGCCTTAGTGCTGGGCCTGCACGGGCAGCCCTCACTTAGCCCCCAGTAAGCCCTCACTAGGCCCACACCATTAATCTAGTGTGCCCAATCCTGGTACTGGAGATCTACCTTCCTGCAGAGTTCAGTTCCAACCCTGATCAAACACACCTGTCTGCAATTATCAAGCGCGCCTTCAGATCCTAATTAGTTGGTTCAGCTGTGTTTGATCAGGGTTGGAGCTGAACTCTGCAGGAAGGTAGATCTCCAGGAACAGGGTTGGGCACCCCTGATCTACAACAATACATCTGTTTCACTTTAAATACTTTTCAATTATTATAACTTAAGTCTTTGGGAAAAACAGTTATACACATCTGAAATGGATCAAAACTATTTCACCACAAATCCAAAAAAAACATCAGCAATTTACACTTTTAAAAAGGAAAAAAAAACTCCTTTAGACTGGGCTTGAAATGGCACATTTCCCAACCAGGACACAGCACAATGTATTCAGCAGGTGAGCCATGCTGGATACTGCTGCTTGCTATTGCTAACTCCCTTCTTCTTCTTCTTGTACGATTTAATGACGCTTGACAAGCCAACTTATGGTGTATTACCGCCACCAACTGGACTGGAGTGTGAAGCATTAACAGAGCAGAGGGAGAAAGGACAAAACAACAACAACAAAACAAATTAAATAAATAACTAAAACAACCGGTAGTATTAATATGAAATTTAAATTATACTTTCTAATCCTGTTATCTTCATATAACTAATAATTTCTCTCATAATACTTGTCTTTCCTGAGGCACAGCTTAAAAGATTTGATATAGTGAAATGAATTACTCCTATGTTTCTCCGTTTCTTAAATAACTCCTGTCTTTCTTTGGTATATACTGCACAATGTAGAAGTACATGCTCAATAGTCTCTGCTTCACTGCATGTAGTACATACTCCTGACTGATTTTTCCCTATTGTGAATAATGAATGATTTAAACTAGAATGTCCTATTCGAAGTTGAGTATCAATAGAAAATAAGACATAATAATTAAAGCATATTCTCCCTTTGCCAACTTGTTTTTGGATATTGTATAGGTGTCTGCCCTTTAAATCCTTGTCCCACATTTCCTGCCACTTTTTATTCATGTGTTCTTTAATTCTTCCTTTTATTTCTACTTTACTCAGTGGAATTTGTACCTCAACGTTCATATGTTTCATTGCTTGATTGGCCAGTTTATCGACTATTTCATTTCCTAGTACTCCTACATATCCAGGTACCCATAGGAACCTCAGGACTGTACCAATTTCCTGAATCCTAAGAGATTTTATTTTTCCCATATTCCCAGCAATCCTTCAATATGTCCTTTACTGGATGTAATTCTGAATGCCCATTTACATTTATCCAAGAATTCATAGTTAATTTAAATTTTCTTAAATTTATAGACATTTCTCCCACCTCCACTTGTATGGCTGATATTGGAGAAGATCTGAAAGCTCCACTACATATTCTTAAAGATTGTGCCTGAACAGTTTCTACTTTTTTAATCAAGGATTTAGATCCATAAATTATGCATCCATAATCAATTGCTGACCTAATCAGTGCACTATATATTCTATGTAAAGATTTCCTACTAGCTCCCCATTCCATTCCTGTTATAGCTAACTCCCTCTACCACATGGCTTTACTTAAGGACACAAAATTCTTATTAACAGGCTCATGTCTGTTACATCTCATATATGACTCGTGAGACCCACTTTCCTGCAGAGTTTAGCTCCAACTTTGATCAAACTCACCCACCTGTGATTTTCTAATGATCCTGAAGACATGCTTAGGTGTGTTTGATGATCCTGAAGACATGCTCAGGTGTGTTTGATTAAGGTTAGAACTAAACTCTGCAGTAGAGTGGATCTCGTGAGCAAGATTTGAGGATCCCTGGCCTATATGAAACAACAGGTTCTGAAAAGGTCTCTTTTGGTTTGAGCCACTCCAATTCAATTGAGTGGCTAAAGAATGGCCAGTCAATGTTGTTTGTATTCTCCTAGTTACATTACAGGGCTGTCTACACAAAACCTGCATGGGCCCAAAGGATACAAAAGTTGCTCTGGGCCCGAACGGGTTGGCCCACATTGGGCCATCATGAGATTAATGTGGACAGTACGCTAGTGTGGCCTGCTCACAGAGAGCCTGTGGTGAGCCCAAAGCTGTGGGCCTCGCCTGGGCAAGCCCGCGCTGCGCCAGTTTAAGTTTGGTGTGGGCTGGCCCTAGCCCACTGTGCCCGCAAAAAGCCAGCATGGGCCCCGCAAGGACATGTTCGCAGGGTAGTGCTAGCATTCCTTCAGAATCTTTTTTAAAATGTTTTTCTGCAGCCATGACCCCAGGTACACTTAAGGTGTATGTGGTGGAAATTGTTGCTGAGCACACACCAGTTGATGTATCTCTAGGGAAGCATTCACTTGTTTCTTTTTTCTTGTTTCATGCATAGTATAAAATGGCTGAGACATTTCTATCTGGCTTGTGTTCCTTCTTGCATCTTATTTGTAATCCTAAAGGGTTTACTGGGGCCTCCATTTGAACTTCTTGAATCAGCTTCAGATAGAATTCAGACGGTTTTGTTTTTGGCTTTGATATCCATGGTCAGACACCAAGATGATTGGTGATTTACAGGCCTTATTAGGGAACATATCCTTTATAGATTTTGCTTTCAGTCTGGTGAAGGTTTTGTCGCAACCAAAGCTAGGTTACCTGCTTAAGGTTGATGAGAGACTGCACAGGCTTTGTCCTGGGAGATGGTTACAGACTTGCGTCGACTGCACAAGCCAGTGACATGAATCTGTTCAGCTATTTGCTTGTTTTGGTGGCCACAACAAGGTTGTTGTTGCTAAGGGTGTCACATTTGGAAAAGTATGCAATTTCTCTTGCTTATGAAGCATTTGAATTAACACTGCCTCTTGGCATTCAAGCTCACTCTACTTAGAAGTGTTACTAAATCTCAGGCATTATCTAAAGGCATTTGGGTGGTGGCAGGCTGGGCCTCTCCACACATTTTTGTCACATTTTATAATCTGAACTGATTCCTAGGTTTTATGTTTGAATGGGTGTCAGTTCATATTCCTCTATCAGTCTATGTTTACAGGCTGATAAACTGTCAGTCACTTTGTAGTATGTCACTGTGGCATAGTGTTCTCATAACATCAGCTACTGACCCAGTGGCAAGTAAACCTATGATAGGGAATGTCTCATTTGTGTATTTTACCCTGATTCCCTGATTAGGGCTCTGCCATACCCCTTCATTATTGCTTCGATTTGATCCTAGAAAAATCTCAAGAGTGATGGCACAGAGGTAGGGCTCAACCTGTGCAGAGCACATGCCCTTTTTGCCCTCACACTCCGAAGTGCCCTTTTTTTGGTGGTGGTGTTTTTTTTTCTTTTTCTTTTTCTTCTTCAATAAATCAGTGCTATTGGTCACCCTTTACGTCTGTCTGTCTGATTTACAAATATTTAGCCAATGAAAGGTATTAAAAATAGCTCGTGACTTAGGGTGACCAGATGTCCCGTTTTTCCTGGGACCGTCCCGTATTTCAGCTCTATTTGTCCTGACTTATTACGAAAATATCATGTTTTGTCCCGTATTTCAAAATTTCTTTACAACTGGGTGATCAGAGCATTCTGTCACGTGAGAACAGCCTAATCAAAGGTAACCAAGCTCGTCGTAGAACAAAATTACCATCCAGTAGGGTGACCATACGTCCTCTTATTCCCGGACATGTCCTCTTTTTGGACCTTAAAAAATGTGTGAGGATTTCTAAATCGGCCAAAATGTCCGGGATTCGGCTTTTGCTTCCTACAGTCGCCATTAGTGTGCGTTTTTGTATTAGAGCCATGCAAGGACTGTGTCCAGTCCCGCCCACTCCCACAAACATTCTAATATTGCATATAATTTTTGCGCATCAGGGGGCCGCTATCAATATGCAGAGAATATAATCTCTTTTGGATGAGCGCTCGCCGGGATTCGGCTTTTGCTTCCTACAGTCGCCATTAGTGTGCGTTTTTGTATTAGAGCCATGCAAGGACTGTGTCCAGTCCCGCCCACTCCCACAAACATTCTAATATTGCATATAATTTTTGCACATCAGGGGGCCGCTATCAATATGCAGAGAATATAATCTCTTTCGGATGAGCACTCGCTGTTCACTTTCACTTTCGATTTCACGATCACGTGCGCTCTGTGTAAAGGAAGATCAGATATTTGTCAATGAGCTCAGGATCTGTTGAGCAGCACATCCTCCAGCATGGTCTGTCAGCCATCTCTCCACTCAACCTGTGATCAGTCAAATCTGACTCCTGCAGCTCGTGTTGGATGCAGGGTTGTCAAGTCCGCGTTTTTTTTTTTCGATGGAATTGGGTTAGTTTTAAACTGTTCTTTCGGATGAGCACTCGCTGTTCACTTTCACTTTCGATTTCACGATCACGTGCGCTCTGTGTAAAGGAAGATCAGATATTTGTCAATGAGCTCAGGATCTGTTGAGCAGCACATCCTCCAGCATGGTCTGTCAGCCATCTCTCCACTCAACCTGTGATCAGTCAAATCTGACTCCTGCAGCTCGTGTTGGATGCAGGGTTGTCAAGTCCGCGTTTTTTTTTTTCGATGGAATTGGGTTACTTTTAAACTGTTGCCATGGCTTGATTTCCCCCCGTGGGTTAAAGGTAGGGCCGGGCCGGCCCGGCCCGTCGCATAGGCGAAATAGGCAAATGCTATAGGGGTGCCCAAATGTGTTTTTTTTTTTTATTATTATTAAATAATATTATTTTAATTAGGGGTGCACTATATATCGACATATAATCGATATCGCATTATGGCTTAACGCCATAGTCATATTGTGAAGGCTGTGATTCAATTAAATAAAAATACCTATGCGCTGCAGTTTTCAATGTGTTCGAGTGCAGCCCATGACACTCAGCGCTTCACTCTGAAACATGCAGCTCATTTATTTATTTGCTTGCAAACCACCAAAATAAAAGCAATTTAATGTTTGAATTTGAGCAGAGATGCACCGACCTGGTTTTTTTTTTTTTTCTATTTCAGCATCTTTAAACAGCGTTAGAGGCCAGAGATGCAAAGAGGAGAAAATACATTAGCAGGCTCACTGTTCATAATGCGCGAAGTATGAATGTATCTCTGAGGGGAATGTACCGATTGACCGGAACCGGACAGTTTTTTGTTTTATTTCAGAGTCTGTAAACGGCGTTCACAGAGGCCAGAGACGCAAAGAGGTGAAAATACATTAGCAGGCAGAGCAATCTCACTGTTCAAAATGCGCGAAGTATGAAAGTATCTCTGAGGGGAACTGACTGTCTTAAGAAACAGTTTAGATGGTATTTTCCTTTCATCTTGCCTCTGTATAATGCATTTAGAGTTTACAATGCATCACTGCTGTTCCTTAAGCGCCACCTGCTGACATAGAGTGAATTTGCAGTTTAATTGAGCCCATCTGCTGTTTGATATGTTTTATGTAGCCTAATTTCACAAAGCTAAAGTCAAACCATTCTGTTTTTGCTTCAGCTTTTGAAATTATACAGTCTAATTTAGATTGAAATATCATTAAGCAACTAACCATATTCTTCCTGCTCATATTTTAATTCTTTCTTGTCTTTTGCTTAAATAAAATACATTAAAAATCAGTATTGGATTCTGCCATGAAAAGTTAAGATCAGTGCATCCCTAAATTTAAGAATGTCTGAAATGAAGAAATTAAGATTTAGGCCAGTGCATCCCTAAATTTAAGAATGTCTGAAATGAAGAAATTAAGACTTAGGCCTAAATGTTAGTATTGTAGCTGCCTTTGGATGATAAAGTTCTCTAATTTAAAAAGCTAGTTGAGTTAGTCAGTTTATTTATTAATTTTTTGAGCAACCGTCTTATTTATATGTAATTTGTTTTATGCCATAAAGCTATGCAGTTTCTTGATCGGTGGTGGAATTGGCTGCGATGCAAGGGGCACCAGCTAAAATCTTGCCTAGGGCACCAAACTGGTCAGGGACGACCTGGTTAAAGGTTTGAAATGTTGCATAAATTACATTTAACTGAAATGCTTGTATTGAAACATTTTGTATTCTACCTATGATAAAACTGTGCTAGATGTTACGTTTTGTGAAGAAGGGCCACTGGAAGGAAGCTTTTTTAGCTGTGCTGATCAATATGCATAACAGTGACTGTAAAATATGTATATTAGGTATGGAATAAGATTGCGCCCCGCCCCGCCCCAACCGGCCTCGCCCAGCCCAGTCCTCACTTTGGAAAACTAAAATGTCACCCTACCATCCAATCACAACTCATTAACGATTAACTTGCAGTTAGTGAAGGCGCAATAGGCGGAATCACGCTGAATGACACACCAACGCTCGCAATCCCAGTTCTCTCAGCCAGTGCGGTCAGTTCTCCTAATCTCCTTGCGCCTGAATTGTCAAATACACGCACAGTTGTCAAAATGTCCATCTTGTGGAGTAAATACAGTCGGTTATGGCTTAAGTGAATGTAAAAAGGTGGGTGAAAACCAGATATGTGTCAGTATACATCCATACATTCGGTCTTAAAGGGACAGCAGCCTAATTAAATACCTGTCTGTGTCATAAATGTTAATTAAACAACAAAATATGTTAAATAAATGTATACATGTTAAATAAACCCACTGCATTTGAAAGCAAGTGTATTTAATTTGTATCTCTATCATAATTGTCTTATGGTTTGTGATTTGCTTCTGTTCTTTTTTATATAACAAAAATAATGATATATATGAATATCATATAGATATCAAGAAATACATTTTCTCATATCGTGGTCATATTGCCCACCCGTCCTGTATTCCACCATGAGAAATCTGGTCACCCTATTGTGACTAAATCTTGTTGGATCCACTCAAACTGTCAGTAAAACCTCATAACTCCACCCTCTCTATCTGGACTGAATGAACTGAAGTTCCACAGCAGCTGAAGTCTTCCAAGGGTAAATAAAGATCTTGTTGTATGAATAAGTACAGAGTTTTCTTTTTGCAGGAAACACTATGTCTATAAAGTCATATGTTTTATGGATTTGAGGTCTGCGACATGTGGGAGAGGGCAAACATTTGCGATCTAGTCATATAGGCAATAGCCTAAACTTAAATAGCCTGTGCATACAGTAGCATTTCATCTTTTATAAAATGACATTTTGGCCAAATATATTTTACAACAGGAAAAACTGAGCACCCATATAGCTACAACAAACTGTGTAACCTGTTGATGAAAACGTATATGTGATGCCGCTGTTTTAATGAAGGACAAAATGCACATTTGCACACATTCGCTGGTCAAAAACCTTGTAACTGCATTTGAGTTTGACACAAAGCGACTGGGTGATCCTCGTCACCTAGGTAAAATATATTTCTAAGAAAGTTATATGATACACTGATACACATTCGCTGGTCAAAAACCTTGTAACTGCATTTGAGTTTGACACAAAGCGACTGGGTGATCCTCGTCACCTAGGTAAAATATATTTCTAAGAAAGTTATATGATACACTGATACACATTCGCTGGTCAAAAACCTCGTAACTGCATTTGAGTTTGACACAAAGCGACTGGGTGATCCTCGTCACCTAAGTAAAATATATTTCTAAGAAAGTTATATGATACAATGATACACTTAATTTGTTAACATTTAATCATATTATATGGTCGCATGGTTAATTCATGTTTACTCTGTTAATATGCACATATTCGCTAGCTAGCTAATTTTTGAATCTAGTATTCTATACTTTTCGCTTGTTTTCAAATGTATAAACGTAGTAAAACATGGTTCCCTTTCAAGGGAACTTCGAACTGCATCCTCTAGGGGTCGCTATGGGGAACACCTTCAGTGTGACCAGTGTCTGAAGCATATATCTAAAAACGACAATAACATTGGCCGGCGATAGCCTATGACGTCACTACCGGTGCGATTATAGTATAAATAGGCGCCGGGAGAACACGTCATCCTCTTCTTCGTCTTCAC
>NW_015555805.1:117659-118598 GCF_001515605.1 Sinocyclocheilus anshuiensis | reverse complement strand
GTGTTTAGCTCCCGCGGGAGCTGAATGCATGCTGCGCGTTGTGTCGCGGTGAGATCATGGAAAGGACCTGATGGGAAATTTCTCCCTATCAGTAATTTCCTTTTGTTTATATAGGAAATGTATAGTGTGGATCTGTCTGCAGTTATTGGACAGATGGTTTATATCATGTCCTTCTCAGATAACCACATTATACTGCACTCCGGCTTGGAGTGCAAAAAACATTCTCGTCCCTCATCCATAGATTCCAGCATACTAGTTATGCCAACATCGAGAGGATGTGTGGGAATGGTTATGAGAAGATGCCACCTGTTGAAGAGACGCTGGCCTGCTATCACTCCATGGGGGAGACATCTTCTCTTAAGGCACAGCAGCAGGTCAAGCTGCAGTCTCGTTGCACACCATGGTGGTGCTTCAGGCTTTTCAGGCTGATCTGCTGAAAGACCTGGATAAAGGCAGGGTCTATCCCCTGATGAGGTGGCTGAGTTGCGTCGCACCACGGATCTTGCTCTCCGTGCCGCTAAGCAGGCCGCCACTGCCATTGGCAGAATGGTAGCCATGGTGGTTATGGAGAGACATCTGTGGGTGAGTCTGGTGGTTATTGGGTCGAAAGAGAAGGGCTTTCTTCTTGATGCGCCGGTTTCCCCTTCTGAGCTTTTCGGCACTTCCATCGAGACGGTGGTCGTGAGGTTTAAGAAGGCCAAGACGTGCTCGGCTGCCTTTAAATCCTTCATTCCACGAGGGTCCAGGCTTCAGACTTCGCCTCCAGCCTATATCATTGAGCCTGTGTTGGTGAGTTCGATCCATTTCATCTACTCCAGTGGTTCTCAAACCTGTCCTGGAGTACCCCCTGCCCTGCACATTTTGTATATCTCCCTCATCTATCACACCTGATTCAACTCATCAGCTCATTAGTGGAGACTGCAAGACCTGAAGTGGGTG
>NW_015555805.1:101599-114451 GCF_001515605.1 Sinocyclocheilus anshuiensis | reverse complement strand
GCGGGACTACTGAGGGGGAGGTGAGTACTTCACCATTTACCCGAGTTTGTAGATAGCGTTTGCATGAGTGCGTTTGCCTCTCGCGGGAATAGCGATGCATTCACGGCAGCAGTTTTCGTTCGCGCTTGATTTCCGAGGTAATCTAGCAGTTGGGCGGAGCGTGTTTAGCTCCCGCGGAAGCTGAATGCATGCTGCGCATTGCATCGCAGTGAGAACACGGAAAGGACCAGATGGGAAATTTCTCCCTATCAGTAATTTCCTTTTGTTTATATAGGAAACATCTGTGGGTGAGTCTGGTGGATATTGGGTCGAAAGAGAAGGGCTTTCTTCTTGATGCGTCGGTTTCCCCTTCTAAGCTTTTCGGCACTTCCGTCGAGACGGTGGTCGTGAGGTTTTATGAGGCCAAGACGTGCTCGGCTGCCTTTAAATCCTTCATTCCATGAGGGTCCAGGCTTCAGACTTCGCCTCCAGCCTATATCATGAGCCTGAGCCATGCGCGGGAGCCATTTTTATCTGCTCTACTGCTAGTTCTTGTGTATTTGATGCTCGCCTTTCTCTGCAGCGCTACTCGGACCTGTTCTGTTTTTCTGACTTTAGGTTTGACCCACCTGCTAATTCAGGACCTCCTGCTGTTGACCGATTACAGTGATGGTTTCTCTCATCGGTTCTGGTTCCAGGCTGGTGATAGCCCTCATCTTCGGCTTGGACACGCAGCCTGGGCTTCTGAGGAAGTCTCCCAGCATCAGGTCCCCAGTATAACGCTGCAACCTCAGTACCTCTGGGTCCTTCTCGTGGGCTAGTACTCTTCTGAGTACATGCATCACGACATGCTCCCTATCCTCTGGCCAGGTGTGAACTACTCATTTCTCACCCTGAGAGGTCTCCCGAGAATTGAATCATTCCTTAACCTTCATGCACGTTCTCTGAGCTCAATGTTCCATAGACGGTCGGGCCAGTGGGTCCTCACTGTCACATTGCCTTTATGATTGAACCAATAATCACTCCTCTGTGGAGTGGGCTGGAGTACACTGCATTCCCTGAGGTAAGAGGGATTTGTGTTTCTGTGGGAAACACCTCATTTGTGCTTCTGCTCTGAGGAGTAGTAAGCTCTATACGCATTAATGGTTATTGGGTCCCGTTATTTCTTCAGATTCTATCGGGTCTGGTTCCTTTCTCTGAGTTGGCTTAGGCCCCGGTACTCGCCTTGGGCTCCACTCAACTAGTATGTCTCTGTTGATACATGTGACGAGGGGGCGGGGCCGAGAGCCGTGGGAACGGAGCAAGGCTGATGGAGTAAATGCTAAATGCTAAATGCTCCAGTATCCTTCCGGAGCTCCTCCGTGGGACTCAGGATACCTACTTTAACAGGGTGTTGCTACTAGGGGTATGTTGAGACAGTTCCTTCAGCAAGCTCATGCAGAGCAAGCTGTAGCATCCTGGGTGACAGGCCAAGACCTAGTACGATTCTAGGCAGTTGGTCGTATCCCCTTAAAGGAATCTATTCCTGATTCCAAGCCTTGAGCTCTACCGCGGGCCCAGGAGTTCGTTTTAGATATATGCTTCAGACACCGGTCACACTGAAGGTGTTCCCCATAGCGACCCCTAGAGGATGCAGTGTCTCCCTACTCAGGGAACCATGGCTACATACGTAACCTGAGACGTTTTACTAGTGTTGGGTTCGAGTCCACCTAAGTCGAGTCCAAGTTGAGTCAGAGTCTCTTTCCTCAAATTCTATTATTTATTAGTATCTTAACATTGTTTTAACCTTTAAAACTAGAAAAACACAATTTCCTTTTAAATGTAACAAAAGCAAACCTCTATTGCATCTTGCCGTTTTGATTTGTGATTAATAATATGTGTCCTGCTTTGCTTAGCAAACTTAAAGTCATGTAACAGAAGTTATGGCTGAATTGATTTATGTATTGTGACATATTTCAGAGTGAAACAGGTTTTAGAATGTGAAAAATTAAAGGGCGGGACTTGAAATTATTCATTGTTAAAGTAAATGTATAAATTCAAGAGTTGGGGTAAGGGAGTAGGTGAATGGGACCTTAAGAGCAGAAAATGCTAAAAAACTGCTTTATATAAATTTTACGATTTTTAATGAAATATGGATTTTGAATAATCAAAATTAGTTTGTGTCTGAAAGGAGTAGGTATCTTGGTGAATGGGACCTTAAGAGCAGAAAATGTACCTTTATCTCAATAAAAAACAAGCTTTATATCATTTTTATGATTTTTAATGAAATATGAATTTTGAATAATCAAATTAGTTTGTGTCTGCTTATTCTATTCATCAGTGTTTGAATCATTAAAGAAGAAACTGCATTTTAATTTCTGTGTAAAAAAAAAAAAACAAAACGTAAAATGAATGGATGCCAAAGTACACAGACCCCTTAGACAGGGCATTTTGAATTTTTTTCTTGGATGAAAATGAGGCTGTGAGGGATAAACCTAGTCTGTACGATAGCACACACTGCGTATAAAAGTCCTACATATACTTTCCATAAATCACAGCCAACTCACACCTGTTTTATTTTTTAATGCATTTATAGTTACATTAATTACAGTAAATTACATTATGTAAGGAATAATTGATGACGGGCCATTGAATTATTAGAAAATAATGCACACCCAAGGTGATTTCGGACCCATAAAAACTATTGACTCAAAGATGTTAGAAAAACGATTTGTCTTTGAAGATAGAAACTGCCACTGATTCAAAAGCAAAAATAATAAACTAATGTAATAAAACATTCTCAAGCTTACTTAAGGCAAGTAAACACTCCAAGTAATACTTACAAGCTAAATGACAAATAAATATAGGCCTATTACTCAAAATAGTAGCCTAGTAAAGGCTTCTAGAAATAGCCTACTACAGACATTTCATGAAGTAATAAATGTAAAAATAATCTTCACTGTATACATTAAATATAGATGATTCTTATTAAAGTTAATACGTGATTCAGTCAAGAGCAGGGAGTGATTTTCTCCTTTTCTTTTGTTTGATTAACATTTATGATGCAGTCTGCGGCTGCAGGTTTACGCTGTTGCTTTAAGATCTGACGCATAGATCAAATATTTTAACACATCCGTATTTCTCCCAAATGTTCAATTCACTTAAGACAAAACCGACTGCATTTACTTGAATAGTCTCCAAGATGGGCATAACAGAACTGAAGAGAACTTAAGTGAAAGAACTCGGCATTCGCACTGAGGTGACTGAGGTCAACCGAATGAAGTCTTTTTCTGTGTCCTCCTCTTCGGGTTCCATACCCCAGGGAATCCTAGAAAGAACGTCAGCATTAGTGTTCTGTCTGCCGGGCTTGTAACAAACCTCAAAGTTGAACTCTGCTAACTGTGCAGCCCAACAATGCTCTACTGCCCCATGGTTGGCTGTTTCCAGGTAACGGAGAGGGTTGTGATCGGTAATAACCTGAAATTTTGCAAACATCAGGTACTCCTTAAATTTCTCGGTTACTGCCCATTTAAGGGCTAGTAACTCCAACTTGAATGCGCTGTAATTCTGGTCATTCCTTTCAGATCCCTTTAGACCTCTGCTCGCGTAGGCAATGACACGTTCTACGCCCCGCTGCTTTTGACTGAGTATTGCTCCAAGTCCATTAAGACTCCCATCCGTCGTAAGTATGAACAGACACTGGAAATCAGGGTAATCAAGAATCGGAGGTGACATGAGACAACTCTTAAGTTTGTTGAATGCGGTCTGACACTCCTCTCTCCAGTCGAATGGTTTTGATGACTTGCCTTTGTTACCTTTCCCCACTAGGGCATGTAGGGGCTTGGCCAACTGTGCAAATCTGGGAACAAACCAGCGATAGTAACTCATAAATCCCAAAGGCTGTCTAACCTCCGTCACATTCGACGGTGAAGGCCATGCATTCAAGCACTGAACCTTGTCCTTGTCCACCTGAACTCCCTTAGAAGAAATTATGTGTCCCAAGAACCGGACCTCTGGCCTCAGGAGGAAGCATTTACTCGGTTTCAACTTCAGTCCGTGCTGACGCAACCTGGAGAAAACAAGCTCCAACTTCTCACAATGACTCTTGAAATCCACCGAGAACACAATAATATCGTCGAGATAGATCAACAGAATGTCAAAGGCCAGATCACCTAATGCTGCACCCATCAATCGTTGAAAGGTGGCCGGAGCGTTCCATAAACCAAACGGCATCCGTGTCCACTCATACAACCCGAATGGTGTTGTGACAGCGGTCTTCTCCCGATCAGATTCATTTACCGCCACTTTGAAGTAACCTGCTGTGCGATCCAGAGTGGAAAACAACTGTGCATTACCCAAAGCATCCAAAGATTCCTCCACACGGGGAAGGAGGTAGGCATCCTTAAATGTGACTTGATTGAGTCTCCTGTAGTCACACCAGAAACGAACACCTCGATCTTTTTTTATCACAATGACAGCAGGTGAGGCCCATGGACTGCGACTCTCCTTCAGTATACCTTGACTGACAAGATCCTGCACATGTCTCTTAAACTCTTGGAAAACGTGAGGTGGGACTCGTCGATGGCATTGCTTTATGGGCTGTGCATCTCCTGTAGGAATGCTATGCATCACTGTCGTCATATATCCAAAATCTGTGTCGCTCTTGGAAAAAAACATCACTGTAACGCGCCAGCAGGGCATTTAACTCCTCACGTTGCACCTCAGACAGTCCATCCTGAGTTGCTTGGGCTGATTCTCCATCTTAACACTGCACTGCATATGTTGCTTAACGCGTAACTCGCCCTCATCCTCTTCAAATTCCACCATTTGCTTTGGGACTACTTTCTGAGGCTTGGACACAACTGCAATCCTGGATCTCGGCATCAACCTGATAGTCTCCTGACAGAGATTTAACACTCGCACTGGGACTCTTCCTTTTTCTGGGCTCGCAAGCACATTGGCTACTAACAGTCCTTTAGGAAGGGTAACAGAATCTGTGCACTCCACCAGTACTTGACGCTTCACTTGCTGAGGTATACTGCAGTGGCCTTCCACAATCTTCTCACTTAAGGGCGGGATTGTCACAACTTGCTTCCCAGACACCTTAACAAATCCTATCCTTCCCTCTGGGCCCAAGAGTCCCTCATCTTTATTCACTCTTGCTATAACTCTCCTTACATTAGCATCTGTGCCTCGGCTGACTTTACTTTCCTCGCGCAACTCCTTTCCAGACAGTACAAGGTTCTTCAATTCACTAAGGACATTCATTCCCACGATTCCATCCAATCCTTTCATCTCCTGTGAATCAGGGTTGGACTCTGTGAGCACGGAAACACATTTCCCAGGAAGCAGACTTCCCATGCACTCTATATCTGCCTGTAGACATCCAAGAACATGAATGTCTAATCCATTTGCAGCAGAGGCGCACCCAGTTAGCGGACGACAGCTGAATCTCTTGCCCTCTGAAATGCTGTTTAAAGTGAGACTCTGAGATGGTGGTGACCTCTGAACCTGTGTCCAGCAAGCACTTAGTGGGCACCCCTGCTATTTTTATGTCCACTGTCAGACAGTCTCCAAAAGCGCTCTCCTTAAGATTTCCTGGCACTACATCAACCTTCCAGTCAGCTTTATGGCTCCGGATTACTGAAGGCCCATTGATGCTTGCCAAGTCACTCGACGAAGCTCCTCTTACCGCCTCAGTCACTTCCGCCATTTGTGATGATGCAGCACCCCTATTACTCAGCTCCTTATGCTGTCCGCAGTGTCGACTGGTGTGACCTGGTTCACCACATGTGTAACAGATATATTTCCCTTCACTGTTTTTTAGTGGCTGCCTTCTAGTACCAGCAGGCTGGGGGTTAACTCTCCCTTGACTATGGACTATTCTGTACAATTCTTCCTGACGCGCAGCTATCTTCTCCATTGCTTCGTGCAACTTTTCTAACGTAAGTCAGGATGAACTGTCACCAGTCGCAACTGTAGTGTGAACTGCAGCTCTCACACTCACAGGGGTCTTAAAGCTACCTTCAGACTGTGCTTCCTCTTCCTCAGACCATGTGATGGCATCCTGCATCAGCTGAGCAAAAGTCAAGCTTCGCTCTTCCTTAATCCTCCGTTTCATCTCTCTTCTTAAGAAATCATCCCTTAATCCAAGGACTAACTGCTCTTTCAGAACACTCTCTTCATCTGATACTCTGCTTGGCTCTCTGCATTTTACGTTGTACAGTTTCTCTTGTTAGTCATAAGCATAGGCACGTATGGTCTCACTGGGTGCTTGTTTTCGATCATAAACGTCTTTTAACCTTGTGCCAATGGGTACCTTGTCTCCATAGGTTTCCTGTAGCAGTTTGAAGACGGACTCCTTACTGTTATCCCCTTCTTCCAGCATGAACTTCACAGTATCTTTAGCTTCTCCCTTTAAGTGCTGTTTAATCAGCTCCACTTGATCCTCATCTGACACTTTCATGACACGGAATGCTGATTTCATGGAAAGAATCCACTCTTCCACACCTCCTTCTCCAGGCTTGGTGGTACCAGTGAAGTCAGTGAGTTTGTGATCCCTTGGGATGTAAATCATTGCTGGGGGTGCACGAGTGGATGCTTGCTGCTCCATTACAGTCCTTGCAATGACAGAGCTTCTCGCTGTTCCATTCTGGCATGATCCAGGGCTCCAGCTTGTTTCCGCTAACCTCCTCTGCATATCAGCGAACTACTTCTTTAGCTCTTCCAGTTCTGCCATTTTTCTTCTTGCTCACAGACCTGGGACAGAATACTACAAACAGCAAAGATCAGGCTAAATATGATCCTGTTCGTGACGCCAAATTAATGTAGCGGGGAATTTCACTACAATGTAGGGATGAGTTTAACTTCTGCTGCAATATATCTTGGATGACTAGGGAAATGACAAGATCTAAGTCTTCAACCCCTAGTACATTTAATTCCTGTACTTATTTATATAAGTATGTTTTTATCTGCCTTGCTAAGTATGCTTTTGTCTTTTGTAGCAGCGAATGATGAGGATTGAGGCTCTGGAATTTAATAACGTACACTGTAGCTATCCAGAGTATAATGGTGTTGATTAACCCCTCCTCCCCTCTATCAGCCCACAAGACAGGAGGAATGCCCCTACTCCAAGATAACAGAAGTTTTACACTTATTTCCTAAATGCTTAGTAAAGAATAAACAAAATGAAGAAAACAATAGTCATGAAATAAACTCTTTGTTTTACTTTTCTTATGATTTGTTATGATCTCACCAAGAAATGTACAAAATATAAAAAATAAAGTTTTGTTGAGATTCAAACTTTTGTTCGGTTTCTTTTCTTTCAACAATAATACTAAAACAAAAATAGAAAAACAATAACAGTTCTGATAGAATGCTCAAATGGTACTCAGTTCACTCAAAAGTACATTACAGATGTTTCATTCCACAGATATCTTTCATGTCAGTTCACATGCCTGAGTGAGATTCATAATCCCAGAGTTAAAGTTTCACCTCACAGTAGAACTGGGCTGGTGTTAGAGTGTCCAGATATGGCAGGGTAATTAGATCAAACAAATAGCCACATGTTCAAAAACAGAAAGTCTCTTCCTTTTCTTTAAACACAGGAAAAATAATCTTCAGGAATAAATATTCTACGAACATTTCCGGTAGACGAGACAGTCCCTTCAAAAAAAAAAACCCGTAATTCAGATTCATTCACTCGAGCAAACTCAGTTATCAGTTCTCAAGTCCATCCAAAAATAATTTCAAAGTCTCTAACTGAAAATACTGCAAAACTTCCAAAAATAAACTAAGAAAAATAGAAGGAAAAATATTGTCAATAGAAGAGCTTCAATGTGTTCGCACTATTTATCGGCACTGTTGTATCAAAAACGACACACAAGTATTTTGTCTCAAACAACAGTAGCAAAATCACTCGATCCAAGCTACTTTGCTTCAAAAACAACAAATAACGTCTGTGTATTTCTTGAGAATATCAACTGTGGTTAAACAGCAGTGAAGAAAAACTCTCAGTATCTCGGCTCCCTTCCGTAGAAGACAAACACTCGTGCCAACACATCGCCTCAGCTAGCACGATGAGCAATGCCCCTCCTGGTATATCACAGACACGCAGTTCAGTTTCTCTGCGATCAGGCTCTGTCAAAACTCACGACAGCACAAGCTCAAAGTTACGTATACCCACGCCACTATGCTGAGGGGAGTGCATGCCAGAAAACCAATGCGAGCACTAAGTACCAACTCTACCAAAGCTTTAAGGGAGTTGCCCCTGGGACGTTAGACGGCTGTCATTGACATTATCCCCTACTGCCAAAGGCCTAAGCTACATACCCCATTGTGCCCAAGGTGGAACCAGGGCTTAACCAGCTCAAGAAAGGGCACGAAGCTGCCGAGCGAAGCATTTTAGAAAGAACGCAAAGTACTAGCGTGCAAACTTATCACAGTCTGGATTTTAGAAAGTGTACAAAGACTTCACGTGCACACTGCCCATAGATGGAAATGGTGCATCCCAAAACACTATGTTTGAGAAGTCATCAACTCGATCTAAGGTATAATGCTGGAGTGGCTAGCAGTAAATCTCTAGCTGAGGGAGCAAACACCCAGCTCTCAATCGAGAGGGGGCTTGACCTACAGCATGTTCCAATGCTGGAACAGCTAGCAGTAATTTATTAGCCGAGGGTGCAACACACCCAGTTCTCAATCGAGAGGGGGGCTCGACCTACAGCATGTTCCAATGCTGGAACAGCTAGCAGTAATTTACTTAGATGAGGGAGAAACACACCAAGTTCTCAATCGAGAGGGGGCTCGACCTACAGCATGATCGTTAGAAATCAGAAGGGTAAGCATACTGCAAGCTAGCCAAAAACTAGGAAGGGCATAGTTCGAATCCAACTCCTCAGCAAGGGAGAGAATTCAAACGCTCGAAAGAAAGCACCATGCACACAATAACCCTCAATGGTGAGGGGAGTGATGCTTCAAAAATATGTCAACAGAGACACACTGGTTGAGTGGAGCCCAAGGTACCGGGGTCTAAGTCAACTCAGAGAAAGGGAACGAGGCTAATAATGCGTAACCCTTACCATACAGGATTTCAGAAAGTGCGTAGAGTCTAGCGTGCACACTTACCACTATGTGGATTTTAGAAAGTGCGCAAAGTGCTCAGCGTGCACACTTACCACCATGTGGATTTCAGAAAGTGCACAAAGCTTAGCGTGTGCACTTTCCAGAGCATGGATTTAAGAGCTTCCAAAGCATCTGTTCACAGATACCCGGAAGTGCTGAGCCAAATGGGAGAGGCAAGCTCAAATACATCCCTCTCGGCGTACCAGACAGGGCAGCCTGAAAGCATAAGCCCAGCCCAGACATCCAGGAGATTTTGCAGTGCCATGCCGGGGGCCTGATGATCAAGAAGTCTCCCGCAGAAGCCTGTGACCTGACCACATGATCCAGGAAGCATGAAGCCGAATCCAGGGCTATCATACCGGCTGGATACAACATCGACGAGTGAGGAAAACACTGCAAGTCGAGCACCCGGTTTCTGAATCCAGCAGAGGGGCGTGCTCACCGAGGACCTACCCTAGAAATGGACAGAAACACACAGGTCCTGGAAAACACTGCAAAGGAGGCTCGCAGATGGATTATACACACAACCACAAGCGCATTAAATACATATATATATATTAGAAATGGATCGTACTTACCCACCATGGTTCCCACGCAGGAGCTCCGTTCAAGAAGCGACCCGAGGAAGCCTCTAGTTCGGACCATCAGTAAGGTGGTCACTATGAAGCCATAGAACCAACCAAACATCATAGGTCCAGCATAGAAGACTGTAATTTTTGCAGGAAGTTTCTACCTAACCTCGGTCAGGTGGACAGATGGTGGTTATAGGGGAATTAGGAAGGGGAAGATAAGGGCAGATGTAAGACCCCCGAAGGAAATGAGTAGATACTCAAGTATCACTCTGATCCGGACAAAGCGCTGACACCTTGTCTGGATTACATCCCTTAGGTCTTGCCTACCTCCCTTTGACCCGCGATTCCTCCTACCCCCTACACGCAGGCGGGGGAGGAGCGTGAGCCGCGACACTAGCCTTCTGTGCCCGTCTCTGATCCTCAAACCGAGACGGGCCAGGACCCCTTGGGTTGTTCGGGCTCAGACCTGGACCTTCGTGGAGCACCACCATCGTGTGCAACGAAGCGACAGCCTGACCTGCTGCTGCGTATGCCCTGCCATTCAAGCGAGATGTATTTTTATTTATTTTTTTTGAAATAACATCATCCTTCAGCGGCTCACTCTCGTCCACAGCCGACGAGCGCGAGGGGGAAAGTCCCTCTGTAAACTCATCGGCCAGATCCACCTGCGATCCCCTCGAGCTCATTCTCCTCCGTGCCTCAGCAGCGGCAGGTCCTAAACCGCGGGGAGCCGATGACTGCCCCTCTTTCCTCGAAAAGAGAGACAAACGAGAGTGGAGCTTTTTCATTGGAAAACGCTCGCAGTGAACGCAGATTGCCCCCTCGAGGACATCGCGTGCGTGCTCCTTGCCCAAACAAAAAACGCAGAGATCGTGTGTGTCATCAGATGTCAAATAACGACGATACGGATGCACACATCCTCTAAACGCCTTGCTAGTGCTCGCCATAATGAAGGAATAAAGATCGCTCTTACCACGGAAATGCGTGCTTCAAACAAAACGGTCAGTGAAGACGAAGAAGAGGATGATGTGTTCTCTCGGCGCCTATTTATACTATAGTCGCACCGGTAGTGACGTCATGGGCTGTCGCCAGCCAACGTGTTGTTGTTTTTTCAATGTATGCTTCAGACACGGGTCACGACGAGGCATTCCCCTTAGCGACCCCTAGAGGATGCAGTTCGAAGTTCCCTTGAAAGGGAACTAACTTTTTCTTTCTCGCGCTCACGCTCGTCTCGCTCATTTCCTTCTTTTTTTCGGAACACTCCGTCCTCTCCTTTTTTAAAAAAAAAAACTCTTTCAAAATAAAGGTCCTTGCATATCTCCACATACAGGTAAAATAACTGTACTGAAAAAAGCACCTCCTCACCATCTCAGTGTTTGCCAGGGTAGTTTCTTGTGGTTGCATAGCTGGCAGCAGACAGTTTGGCGGAGAGTGGCTGAAAGCATTAATATCCACATCCATACTGTTATAATGATAGCCCTCTGCTCTCATAGCTTTTTATTCCCAACACACCATGTCTTGTAAGTCCTCCATCCCTGTTATCGGCAGGTGATTAACATTGATTTTGTAAGCAGTGTGGTTTCTATTCTCTTTCTGTTCATTAGCTCTTCTGTCTAAGACAATGAAATGAAGGAAGGAGACATTCACACTGACGAGCCATGGAAGATGTGTGTAATTAAAATCATATTCTGTAGCGAACGTTAATCTCTCTTCTTTGTGCAGACCTTGACAAGATTGGTGAGCTCAGGGTAATAGATTGAAAAACCTTGTCTGAGCATAAACTCATAATTAATAGATTCACTGGGGGAAGATATATGGAAGAATGGATGTTGAAATACATGTTTGTATTGGTGAATCCATTTAGGTGGAACAAAGCATCCATTTTGATTGTGTTGTCTTGAAATGGCTACAGAACCAAAGGGCTATTGGAGGAAAAAGCAAAGAGACTAATGTTTATTTGTTACTGAGCACGCTGAAAAAAGAGCATCACTTCCTTTAATGAAGCCACTGTACCTCCTTTTGATTAAATGGCTATTTTGGACTTTGTGAAAGGTTTGGGACAATAAAACTGATGGCATCTAGTTTAGAATAACCAGTTAAATATGACCTATCCATTGTATTAATGCATGCATTGCTTATTTATTATTACAATATTTAATACAGTATTACTTCTATATATTCAGATTTATAAATATATATTCAGATTTACATTTATATATTCAGAATTATAACTATATATTCAGATTTACTTCTATATATTCAGACATAACAATATATTCAGACTTATAACTATATTTTCACAATTTACATTTACATTTATATTTAGTCATTTAGCAGCCGCTTTTATCCAAAGCGACTTACAAAGAAAAGTTACACTACTTATTACATTTTAAGTAGGGTAACTTGTAATCTGTAACCTATTACATTTCCAAAGTAACCTTCCCAACACTGGAATTAAGTATGTTTTTATTGACATGCAAAAGTGTCAGTGCTCAACAGTTATTAACTTAATACATTAATGAATGACAATTGACATTGAACATGAATAAATACATTAAGAAGTAAAACACAAAATAAGAACAAAAATAGATGTGATGAAGACCAAGTTTCAGTGAAACAATCACAATCTAATCAATGTGTCTTTAAGTCCATCATTTTGCTGTGATTAAGTAGTGATTTTTCTCTGCAGATGATGAGGTTGTGTGATGTGATACATCTGAAATACACAATTGATTTTAGAGTTACAGTGTGTCCATGTGTTTATGTAAAAACAATGTGGAGAAGAGGAGAGAAGTTTCCACAGCTTAGCAGAGCTGCATACACTTACAGTATATGTGACAAAAACTAAAAAAAGAGATGCGCACATGTTTGTTTGGAAACCAGTTACATTTTTAAAGATAAATTTGTATTTTAAGAATGAAATAATTTCCCTGTTGAGAGTGTGTTGACAGTCTGTGTAGTTGGATCACTGAGCTCCAGAAAATCAGTAATGCTATGGTTCTAAATAAAACCATTACTGCATGTAAAGAACCTTTAAAGAACCATCTTTTTTTAGAGTGTAGAAAAAATATAAAGCTAGTGTTAGTTTTGTTTTTGTTTTTTTTTAATAAAAAAGAAGATAAATAGATAAAGTAGAACTAAAATAGAATAGAAAGTGCTAGAGTTAGAGGGTCAAATAAAGATGGAACAGATGTGTTTT
>NW_015555805.1:93529-101385 GCF_001515605.1 Sinocyclocheilus anshuiensis | reverse complement strand
GGGGGGGGGGGGGGGGGTTGGAGCAGTGAAGATCAGTATCACGAACTCCCTGATTGTTCTTTGAGTCTCCAAGCAACAACATGGTGTCCAAGACTGTTCTAAGAATGAAGAAAAAATTATAATAAAGAAAAAATAAAATAAAACAAAATAAAAAATAAAACACTCCTATGGTTTCTGGAGAAGTGGGTCAATGACATGCTATATCTACATTTAAAAATGTTTTAAATGTCACTCATCACTTTTTTATACAGTATATATTATTATGCAGTTGCAAAGATTGTATTAATTGAGACACCATGTTTGTAATTTTTAGAATCTATTTAATCACACCACAGAACTACTTTAGTAATATAGTTAAAAAACTTTTTTTCATGATATTTCAGCTACTTGCTCATGGGTTCAAATGTAGCCTGTGTATCTTGCCCACCCACTTTTCTTCCTAACTTAAAAGCTAAAAAGCTAAAAAATTTAACACAGAGACACACACACAGACACACAACTCTTTGCCCATTCAAAATAATAAATAGCTGCAAAGCAAAATGATCAGTGTTAGATCATGCTGATTTGTGCTATTGCAAAGAAAGAGAAAATAGGGGAAATTCAGCTGACGTTGGTTTTATCTTTTGTTGAAAAGAGGCTAAATTCATTTATCTCATAATCAGTTTAATGACAGCATCTAAGACAAATAAAGATGTGCCAAGGAACTTTAAAAAATATAGTTTATTAGTAATCAAAGTTACAACATACAGTTTTAGAATATGGATGTTGTAAACAAAATGATGTTGTGTCCACAATATATTATCACATCCCACTACAAAACAAAGTGAATCAAACATGTCCCTTCCCGATCAATGCAAAAATTAAGTTGTTAATCGCAGAAAATCTTATCCTTATTTTTTTATTTATTTAGTTGTTTATTTAAAAACTGGCATGACACAATCATACAAATCGGTGAAAGCCAATGAGAATTTTAAATCAAGGACATAAAAGGTGTGTATATGACTTCATGTGGCACTGCACAGACTGATTGGTGTCTGATTTAAAGCAGTGCATGCCGGTAAAAAAATGTTGTCCAACTTGACACGGTGCTGACACCACATCAGTGTGACGTATGCCATCAAAGTTTCATGACAGCTTGGATTTGAGAGCAGTCAACTGGTTCAGTCAAAAGCTGCTCTAAGGCAAGCCTCCAAGGTTCAATTCAATTCAATTCAAGTTAATTTGTTTAGTGCTTTTCACAATACAAATCGTTGCAAAGCAACTTTACAGCAAATCAAGTTTCTACAATATTTAGTGTCAGCTTATCAGTGGTGACTGTCAGCTAATGTACATATGGCAGAAATGTACAGAAAAATCAATTAAAGACGTAATCAAACAGACGATGAGCACTATAAACAGCAATTATTATATGATATCATATGAACTTATAGCAAAATTTGGTAGTTCTGTATGTTGTTTCATGGTTGGCATTATCTGAGGTCCTCTGAGCGGTTGACATCAGCTATTCTCAGGATTTTTTTGGCATCATTGATATGACACATTCCCTGCTTTTAATATCTGAACAATTAATTCAACAGCACACAACTGATCATTTAGAAAGACATGTGAACCAACTGTCCCAATACTTATGCACACATCAGATAGGGGGGTGCAAGTCTAGAAGTGCTGATCTTCTTAGTTGCTAAACAAGTATGCTGAAACACCTTAGTTGCTAAAACAAGAATGTTGAAACCCCCAATAATAAAATGTGACATTTTATAGTTTCGTCTCATATTCATATTTTAATCATATTTACAGTTCCCTATCTGTCAGTCACTTCAAGTTATGTCGTGGCGACATAGGGGGTTTACTTGAGAGCTCCAATCCACTCTGACTTTGAGAGAAAATGCCAATGAAATTTGGCTAATAGATTTTGCATGCCTTAGCCACTCCCCGTGCATATGGGTAAAAATAGGCGACAGGTGTATCCACTCATTCAGATTTTTGCTTCGGAGTCGAGTGGGTGAATGATTTCTTCTCCACAAAGCCTTTTCGTTCTGACTGGAAGAAAGAAGCTGTTCCTGGTTGGCGTTACGGCACAAACAGCGGTGTCCCTGTTGAATCAGCTATTCCCCTGGGTGCTTCAACTAAAAGAGCAGTTTCTCATCATGGATGGCTCGCGTCTTTTTAAAGATGCTGTTCCGTCCCTGTTCTCTTGGTTGCGGTCGTTACCTGTCTTCTGTCGACGGACACGATCGTTGTCTTCAGTGTCTGGCCATCCAACACGCTGAAGCTGCGTTCGTGGATGACTCATGCGTTCATTGTGAGCGTATGAGCATGGCCTCTGTCCTCACGGGGACGAGAGCGGCACCCTCAGTCTCTACCCGTTTCTCTGTCACGAGCAGAGGACCGCCGGCTAGAGCTGAGGGAGATCTGAGGATTACAGTGAGAGTTTTTCCGCTGGGTCCATCCCCGCGGACTTCTCACTCCTCCCGCAGCGAATGTCCCATGCGGCTCCCAAGTGATTTCGCTGACCAGGCTCGTGACGCTCCCAGCATTTTGTTCGGTGCGCCGCCGGAGAATCGGATGTCGATCGCAGCATCAGGGGATGGGCTATCGTCCTCCGAGGATGAAGATTTGGCAGGGATGCCCCCCTCAGGTGTTTCGGCCGCCGCAGAATCGGACCCAGAGTTGACGGCCAAGCTTTCCCAGGCAGCTGCGAGCATCTGGCTGGAGGTGAACACACCGCCCAGTCCCGAGCCCTCGTGGTTGGATGATTGGTTTCTTGGTGTGGGGTGCGGCTCACAACCACGTCCTGCGCTGGTGCCTTTTTTCCCGGAGGTGCATGAGGAGCTGACGAAGTCGAGTACGGCCCCTTTTTCGGCCAGAAGCTGCTCGTCTGTCTCCTCCATCCTCACTACCCTCAATGGCGGGGCGGCTAGGGGGTATGTTGACATTCCCCAGGTGGAGAGAGTGGTTGTGGTGCTCCTGTGCCCACAAAATGCTGTCAATTGGAGGAATCGTCCTCGTCTCCCGTCCAAAGCCTGTAAGCTGACAGCGGATCTCACCACCAAAGCCTACAGCTGCGGGCCAAACCACCTCTGCCCTGCATGCCATGGCTATCCTGCAGGTCCACCAAGCCAAGGCACTCAAACAAATGCACGAGGGTAGTTCCGGCCCGGGGTTGATGCAGGAACTGCGCACAGCGACTGAATTCACCCTCTGGGTGACAAAATTCATGGCGCGGTCCCTCGGGAAGGCGATGTCCACACTTGTGGCCCAAGAGCGCCATCTTTGGCTCAACCTCGCTGAGATGAGAGATGTCGACAAAGTCCGCTTTCTTGATGCTCCCATCTCACAGGTTGGTCTATTTGGTGACACTGTCGAGGACTTTTCCCAGCAGTTCTCAGCAGTGCATCATGGCGCGGTCCCGCGGGAAGGCGATGTCCACACTTGTGGCCCAAGAGCGCCATCTTTGGCTCAACCTCGCTGAGATGAGAGATGTCGACAAAGTCCGCTTTCTTGATGCTCCCATCTCACAGGTTGGTCTATTTGGTGACACTGTCGAGGACTTTTCCCAGCAGTTCTCAGCAGTGCAGAGACAGACAGGCCATCCAGCACATTTTGCCCGGAGGAGGAGGAGGAGGAGGACCGGGCAGAGAATCATTTGTTTAATTTTCTTTCTGTTCCGCCACTGGTCCAATGGCCAGCGGTACACACATTTTCAAAAAAAGAGCAGTTTCCTTTTCCTCTGGGCTATCAGGCTCATGGGTTGGCAGTGAGCGATGCGTAGCCTCCTCACTCTTGCCCCCGATGCCCCCTATCGCCAGCAGCCAAGAAATTGTGGCTTGGGTACGCGCTGCCTCTCCACGCATTTCTGGCCAGTCCCTCTGGGGACACGGGGAGTCCTGCTGTGATGAGCCAGGACGCGATGCCTTCTGTGCTATCCAGCATGACTTCTCACCACTGCACCACTGCGGGTGTGTCGATTGTCCCTTTGGTGCCACTTGCACGGAGTTTGGAAGCTTGGCTTGTGCTGCCCAACCCGTTCCGCTGGCTCATTCGGCTCAGTTTGACTCGGCTACGCGATTCAGTTCACCAGGCGACCCCCCAGGTTCAGCGGCGTTCTCGGGGTGGCAGCTCGAGATGCCCTTGTACTGCGCGATGAGATTGCTGTCCTACTGGCAAAGGATGCAATCGAGCCTGTCCCTCCAACTGAGATGAAGTCAGGGTTTTTCAGCCCTTACTTCATCGTGCCCAAGAAAGGCGGTGGCCTTCGGTCAATCCTGGATCTGCGCGTCTTGAATCGGGCGCTTCACAAGCTCCCATTCAAGATGTTGATGCAGAAGCGCATCATCAGATGCCTCCAGCCCCATGACTGGTTTGCAGTGGTTGACCTGAAGGACGCTTACACCTTAATGTCTTGATTCTTCCTTGACAGAGGCTGTTCCTACTGTTTGCCTTCCAGGGTTGGGCATGGCAGAACAGGGTCCTCCACTTCGGGCTGTTCGTGTCCCCCGTGTCTTTATGAAGGTCGCAGAGGGCGCCCTTGCCCCGTTATGGGAAGGGGACATCAGGATCCTCAACTACCTCAACGACTGGCTCATCATGGCCCGATCACGAGAGCAGTTGTGCGATCACAGGGACCTGGTGCTCCGGCACCTCAGCCAGTTGGGGCTTCGGGTCAACTGGGAAAAGAGCAAACTCTCCCCCCCATGCAGAAAATCTCTTTTCTCGGTATGGAGTTAGACTCGGTGAGTATGACGGCACATCTCACCAACGAGCAACAAGTTCGTGTTGGTCCGCACGGATTGGGGCTCTCAAGTAAACCCCCTATGTTGTCACGACATAACGTCTCCGTTCCCCCCATCAGGGAATGAGGGTTACGTGCGTAACTGAGACGATTTATTGACTCGACAGCAAACAGAGCAATTTTGTCTTTACTGCCCCAATACTTATGGAGGGCACTATGTATATATATATATAGATATATATATATATATACGTAAATGAAAAGTGTTCTTCAGGCATTCCAAATAAATTAATACGTGTGGGAAAAAAATCCTCTCCCTTCTACCAAGCGCACTCTGTTCTCTGCAATGCCTCCTACTAGCAACAATAAATGCAGCCATTTCAAACGCAAAATTGTTTAAGACATGCTTTTTTGGGCATTAATTAATGGCGCAAATACCAGTAATTTGACGAGCGCAAATGTTAGTAAATCGCGTTGTGTGATTTATTTTAATATTCCCCTCTCATAAATTTTGCGTCTGAAAGGGAAACTCCTACAAATGCACATTCAACAAGTTCAGGCACAAAAATAACTGTGTCCACGCCTTTTCGGTGCTAATTCTTTACTGCTTGTCTTTAGTAAATCCCGACAGTACTATTTTACCGCCAAACGACGGTTTGCGCTGGCGCAAGCTGTTAGTAAATCTGGGCCTTAATGTTATATTTGTGTCATGTTTATCAAATTAAAACTGATAAACTGGTGATACTTCTAGTCTGGAACACAAACCCTGAGTAGTGTTGATTTAATATTACTTCTTATTTTGTATTCTGATAACATTTTTGAAAGCAACAAAATTTCATTATAATATAGATGTTTTGTTCAAGGTCAATTCTCATTTGAAATCTTGATCACTTTCTGGACCTCCCTCAAGACCGTGCCCGGGACAAAAGGTGGCCCTGCACATGAGCAGAGATGGCAGATTTCAGATTGCATACTTCTAGATGGTTCTGCTCCACTATTCGGCACTATTGAGCTAAATTGGAGGATATGAACAAATTGATAGCTTTCTTCAAGTATTATGGGGGGGAAAAAACTGCAAGATGACAATTATGTGCTAAACATTCTTAGACATTCTTACCAACATGTGTTCATTCTTGACCTTAGCCTGTACTCTAAAATGAATTTGAAGCCTGCTGAAGGCTTTACAGATTAGTTTCTCTTTTAAAGAGAAAATGAGAGATTACAACAAAGTTTTCATCGGTATTCTGTGTTGGAGAAACTCGATTTAAATGACCAGCCACTTACGCTTGGAACAACAGACTCTGTTTGATGAGCACTGTACATTATGATCTTCCTCTGGTGAGCATAGCATACTATTGTGAGGTCATACAACACATTCAAGTACATATGTGGGCCCAGTCCAGTGGTTCTGATTTGGCTTGATGCCAGGCTAAGATGACACTTAAAATCCTGACAGAGAATACAAGGTCTTTGAACGCAGGATGAAAATGAATGCACCTCCTTGAGTTTTCAAGAATGGCACAGTTGTCAAGTTCTCATTTGATGCTATCTTTGCTTTTATTGTGATTGATTGACCATTGTACGAAAAACATACACATTGAAATTAAAGTGGAAATGTACTGGGATAACAAAAATGAGTGTGCATTCAACACCCAAGGGCAACTCAGCTGGTTATGCTCTTTGACTGGGTTTGATTAAGAGATGGGAATGGAGAATTGGACGATAAACTCAGAATTGTCTGGAGTTACATGATGGCTCGTTTATTCAGTGTCCAATGAGGAAAGAGTAATATAAGAGTGAACATCCTCTTCTTTTCCATTTGATCTGAGCACAGGGCAGACATTCTGTACAGGACATTTACATTGCCAAAGGCTGTTCCCGTACAGTGTTACCAGAATAAAACTCACAAGATTCTGCGCTGAGCTTCCAAGTGCTGTCAAACTAGTTTACACAAAGCTGTCATAAACCAGGAAATGCAGAGGAGGAATGCTGAACTTGTCCACTGGTCCATTTAACATTTCTGGCAGGGAGAGATGTACAAGTTAAAAAAAGGTCTTGGACTCACTTCGCTGTCCTGTCAAAGTGTGTACAAGTGCCACTTTTATGACAGTGTTGGTCGTTGTTTATGAAACCACCAACACAACCAATGTCCTAGCGTATGGTTTTTATTCATGTTTTATTCAAAACAAATTATTAGCCTTAGCCTCAGATGGACTCAGATACAAATTTCAGACAAATACAGAAAGTTCAGATTTGATTCACTGGCTTCTATGGTATTTTGGGGGCATATTTAAGGAATAGTTTAACGAAAGATGGAAATTCAGTCATTATTTACTCACTCTCATGTTCTTTAAATTCCAGACCAAAATTATTTTCTTCTGCAGAACCCAAAGGAAGATATTTTGAAGAATGTTGGTATAGCAAACCGTTTTCGATTGAAGAGAGAGAGAGAAAAATCTTATTTTATGTTTGACAGAAAAAAGTAACAGTTTTGGAATGATGTGGGTGAGTAAATCATAACAGAATTAAAATTTTTGGGTGAACAGTCTTATCACAATTTAATCTAATACAGTTTTTCACACTCCCACTCTATGTGATGTGCAAATGCTAAAAAAACAATTGATTATCGGACATTGATGAAACATTAAAAGTGGGGGAAAAAAAACAACATATGTCCTGAAATGGACACATGATGCATAGATAAACAATACAGCAATACAGAATGCACAACAGACAACACAACAAGTAATTATTCATCAACTATTTTTTTAAGGAAGAAGCACAATAGTTTTTCAGAAGTAAAAAGACCAAACAACAACTGTGCCTACAAATCTACAACCCCTGAGATACTTGTTCATATGGCTCATGAGCTAAAATCCAAGAATATGTCTCATTGAAGACACTTCTATACTAAGAAGCATATTAAGAAGCATTTTTTTTACAAGGAATAATATTTAGTTGATACAGTGAGCTATTTTTAGTAATAAGTAGTCTCAGCCTCAGACGTCACGACCACAGACCGTTGGCTGAGTGTCTGATGCATACGGCACACAAAAGTGGAAACACTTCAGGAGTTTCGAAGTCGTCATCGGATTGGTTGAATTATACAGGATTTCCGGGAGAC
>NW_015555805.1:89148-92733 GCF_001515605.1 Sinocyclocheilus anshuiensis | reverse complement strand
ACGCCCCGAATCGTGACGCTGAACGAAACGAACTGTGATTGGTTGTTTGACATGTCAGTCAAACGGCCTCATGGGCGGGCCTTGGCCAATGAAAGCTGCCATGGATTCCAGATCTTCAGCCGTCAGTCTGGCTATGCGAGACTAAGTAATAAGTAGCACATTATCTACTCACAATCAGAACTGTATATTCTGCTTAGTTAAATGTGTCTTAAATATTTCAGTCCTCATTACTTTTGGATAAGCCGATTCTGATTAGAAATTCTACACACATTTTCACTAATTTCTTCTGTGTTTTCCATACAACATTGCAGGCTGACACTGCTGTGCACTAAACTGAGTGAGTTATTCTGGTAGGTGGACTGTATCAGGACTTCACATTCTCCATGTCCTCATCAGCTGATTCATAACAGTAAACAAATATATATATATATATATATATATATATATATATTGTGCGATCCACAGCCATATCACCGTGTAGCCCAAGACTGGTTGCCCACTGAAGCTAAGCAGGGTTGAGCCTGATCAGTACCTGGATGGGAGACCTCCTGGGAAAAACTAGGTTGCTGCTGGAAGAGGTGTTAGTGAGGCCAGCAGGGGGTGCTCACCCTGTGGTCTGTGTGGGTCCTAGCGCCCCAGTATAGTGATGGGGACACTCTACTGTCAAAAAGCACGTCCTTCGGATGAGACGTTAAACTGAGGTCCTGACTCTCTGTGGTCATTAAAAATCCCATGGCACTTTTTGTAATGAGTAGGGGTGTATCCCCGGTGTCCTGGCCAAATTCCCTCCACTAGCCCTTGTCAATAATGGCCTCCTAATAATCCCCATCCACTGAATTGGTTCTATCTCTCTCTCCTCTCCACCTATAGCTGGTGTGTGGTGGCCGGTCCTTCTCATGGGGGAGAAGGACCGGCACATTCGGTGCTCCTCCGGATGACCAGATGTCTATTGCGGCATCGGAGAGTGAGCTGGAGTCTGGGGATAAGGTCTCGGCTGCGTTGCCCCCTTTGGGAAGAGTAGCGTTGCCCAGGCCTGACCCAGAATTGACAGCTATGCTTTCTTGGGCTTCCGAGGCAGTGGGGCTCGAGTGGAAACAGCCACCATGTCCCGAACCGTCGAGGTTAGATGATTGGTATCTCGGGGTGGCCAGGGCTGGTTCTCAGCCCCCCGCGCCAGTGCCATTCTTCCCGGAAGTGCATGAGGAGGTGACTAGCTCATGGATGGCACCTTTTTCTGCCCGAAACCGATCTGGTGCATCCTCCTCCCTCACTACGATCGATGGCAGGGTGGCCAGGGGGTACGCGGCGATCCTCTCAGTGGAGCATGCGGTTGCGATGCAATTGTGTCCAAGAAGCACTTCCACCTGGAGGGGTAACCTGCGTCTCCCATCCAAGGCCTGTAAGTTCTCGTCCGTTCTTACGGCCAAGGCTTACGGAGCCGCTGGACAGGCTGCCTCCACCCTGCACGCCATGGCACTCCTGCAGGTATACCAGGCCAAGGCACTAAAAGAGTTGCACGAGGGTAGTTCTGACCCAGGGCTGATGCAGGAGCTGCGCACAGCGACAGACCTCGCCCTGAGAGAAACGAAAGTCACTGCGCGCTCCCTGGGTCAGACAATGGCCATGTTATGGCTGAACCTGGCGGATATGCGGGAGACCGACAAATATCGTTTTCTCGTCTCCCCTATCTCCCAGGCCGGCCTATTCGGCGATGCAGCTGAGAGCTTTGCCCAACAGTTCTCGGCTGCCCAGAAGCAGACGGAGGATAT
This sequence comes from Sinocyclocheilus anshuiensis, assembly GCF_001515605.1. Taxonomy (NCBI): domain Eukaryota; kingdom Metazoa; phylum Chordata; class Actinopteri; order Cypriniformes; family Cyprinidae; genus Sinocyclocheilus; species Sinocyclocheilus anshuiensis. Next base: position 90,964 of record NW_015555805.1, on the reverse strand, counting down.
CAAGCACATCCTGCCCCGGTGGCCCACTGCTGCTTTCACCCCGCTGCCGGCTGCAGCTACTCCGTCTGCTCATCGCTGAGGGCGCCCCCCCACAGCTTCCTCCGCCCCTGCTCAGCCTCAGCAGCAGCATTCACCGAGGCCACAGTGGGGAGCTGGCCGCAGGGGTGCGGTGCCGCCCGTCCAAGCCCCTGCCAAACCAGGCAGAGGAGGGCCGGGTGAGAATCTCTTGTTTTCTTTCTGTTCCGCCGTTTTTTGTTTAAAAAAAAAAAAAAAGAGGAGTTTCCACTATCTCTGGGTACCAAGAGGGCACGGATGATGTTGAGTCATGCTATGCCTTGCCAGCCTTATCCCCCTCTACTATCGCCAGCGGGCAGCAGGGCCCGGTTCAAGGACGCCATGCCTTCTCCTTCTCTCCTCCACCACGCTGCCCCACCATCGGTACGTCTGTGGTTCCTCTGGTCCCGCTTGTATGGTTTCTGGGAGCCTGGCTAGCACTTCATAGTCCGTCTCACTGGCTCATTCGGACCGTCAGACTCGGCTATGCGATTCAGTTCGCCTGGCGTCCCCCCAAGTTCAGGGGCATCCAGTTCACCTCCGTGCTGAGCAGCGATGCTTCTGTCTTATGGACAGAAATTGCAGTCCTGCTGGCGAAGGACGCAATAGAGCCGGTCCCTCCAGCCGATATGAGGTCGGGGTTTTACAGCCCTTACTTCATTGTACCCAAGAAAGGAGGTGGGTTACGACCAATCTTGGACCTGCGAGTTTTGAACTGGGCCCTTCACAAGTTACCGTTCAAAATGTTGACGCAGAAACGCTTTTTTGAATGCATCCGTCTCCAAGATTGGTTTGCAGTGATTGACCTGCATGACCTGCAAAGGATGCATACTTTCATGTCTCGATTCTCCCTCGGCACAGGCCGTTTCTCCGCTTTGCGTTCGAGGGACGGGCATATCAGTACAAGGTCCTTCCCTTCGGGCTGTCCCTGTCGCCCCGCGTCTTTACGAAGGTTGTGGAGGCGGCTCTTGTTCCCATGAGAGAACAGGGCGTTCACATTCTCAACTATCTCGACGACTGGCTCAGTCCTGGGAGCAGTTGTGCGAGCACAGGGACATGGTGCTCAGTGACCTCAGACAGTTGGGACTTCGGGTCAACTGAGAAAAGAGCAAACTCTCTCCAGTGCAGAGTATCTCTTTTCTTGGTATGGAATTGGACTCGGTCCACCTAATGGCACGCCTCACAGAGGAACGTGTACGGTCAATGCTGAACTGCTTGAATTCTCTCAAGCACAGGACAGCAGCCCCACTTAAACTGTTTCAGAGGCTCCTGGGCATATGGTAGCTGCAGTAACGCTGCTAGGATTGCTTCATATGAGGCCGCTTCAGCATTGGCTTCACAGGCCAAGTCCCGAGATGGGCGTGGCAAGGGGCAGCAATAGTGGCGCTTTGTTAGGGATCCCAATTCGTTGGTCACTGAAGTGACGTATGTAACCCTCGTTCCCTGAAGGAGGGAAAAGAAAAGTCACATCCCGTCACCACAGTTGCTGTACCACCACAGGGCTCCGGGTCACTGGCTCAACTCCTCAGCGAAAACCTGAATATGCAGTGCACCTGCTGCCTACTTATGCTCGTGTCGTGACGAGCAGCAGCTGGATGCAATTATTGCATGCCAATGTGCATTGGCTCGTTTAGTTCACACTCAAAGTAGATTGGTCTCTCTAAGCGAGATCCCAATTCGTCGGTCATCCGACGTGACGTCGAGAGGGACCGACTGAAAGGGAATCCAGATTACATGTAATCAGTTACTACCAGAACGGTTT
>NW_015555805.1:86484-88141 GCF_001515605.1 Sinocyclocheilus anshuiensis | reverse complement strand
TGCTGGCGAAGGACGCGATACAGCCGGTCCCTCCAGCCGAGATGAGGTCGGGTTTCTACAGCCCGTACTTCATTGTACCCAAGAAAGGAGGTGGGTTACGACCAATCTTGGACCTGCGAGTTTTGAACCGGGCCCTTCACAAGTTACCATTCAAAATGTTGACGCAGAAACGCTTTTTTGAATGCATCCGTCTCCAAGATTGGTTTGCAGTGATTGACCTGCATGACCTGCAAAGGATGCATACTTTCATGTCTCGATTCTCCCTCGGCACAGGCCGTTTCTCCGCTTTGCGTTCGAGGGACGGGCATATCAGTACAAGGTCCTTCCCTTCGGGCTGTCCCTGTCGCCCCGCGTCTTTACGAAGGTTGTGGAGGCGGCTCTTGTTCCCATGAGAGAACAGGGCGTTCACATTCTCAACTATCTCGACGACTGGCTCAGTCCTGGGAGCAGTTGTGCGAGCACAGGGACATGGTGCTCAGTGACCTCAGACAGTTGGGACTTCGGGTCAACTGAGAAAAGAGCAAACTCTCTCCAGTGCAGAGTATCTCTTTTCTTGGTATGGAATTGGACTCGGTCCACCTAATGGCACGCCTCACAGAGGAACGTGTACGGTCAATGCTGAACTGCTTGAATTCTCTCAAGCACAGGACAGCAGCCCCACTTAAACTGTTTCAGAGGCTCCTGGGCATATGGTAGCTGCAGTAACGCTGCTAGGATTGCTTCATATGAGGCCGCTTCAGCATTGGCTTCACAGGCCAAGTCCCGAGATGGGCGTGGCAAGGGGCAGCAATAGTGGCGCTTTGTTAGGGATCCCAATTCGTTGGTCACTGAAGTGACGTATGTAACCCTCGTTCCCTGAAGGAGGGAAAAGAAAAGTCACATCCCGTCACCACAGTTGCTGTACCACCACAGGGCTCCGGGTCACTGGCTCAACTCCTCAGCGAAAACCTGAATATGCAGTGCACCTGCTGCCTACTTATGCTCGTGTCGTGACGAGCAGCAGCTGGATGCAATTATTGCATGCCAATGTGCATTGGCTCGTTTAGTTCACACTCGAATATGATAGGGCTCTCAGGCGAGATCCCAACTCGTCAGTCACCAACATGATGTCTCTGTTCCCTCCTTCAGGGAACAAGGGTTACATACGTAACTGAGCCGTTCTCATCCAGAGAGAACAGTAAACACCATAGTGGCGACTTCTTGTGAAAGACTCTTATCATGCAGTGCAGACTGATACTGTTGTACCTGCACTGATTTCACTGTAAAAGTACAGTATAATCAGAAAAATGAATAATCCTGTTTTCTTCTTCGTCGTCTTCTTCTTTTACAGTGCAGCAGTAAGAGGATGTATGTGAAAAGCCTGATGTCTTGCAGGAAAGAAATGGAACCTATGTGAATCCACTTAAACTCTTCAAGCTCCATGATTATCTCAAAATAAGGGAGATACACCATTGTTTCATCCTGTTCTGACAGCTCAATGTGGTGGTAATTGACTGACAGCTGATGTTTGGGCATGGGTGAACAGCATCCTGCCAGAGCTGTACAAAGCATGCATGGCTCAGCCGTCAGCTAGCTGTCTTATTTTTTTAATGCTGTGCCAGATTTAAAGGGATACACCACCCCAAAATGAAAATTTTGTCATTAATCACTTACTCCC
>NW_015555805.1:83715-85960 GCF_001515605.1 Sinocyclocheilus anshuiensis | reverse complement strand
ACTTTTTGTATGCGAAGAAAACAAAAATAACGACTTTATTCAACAATTCGTCTCCTCTGTGTCTCCCCGCATCACCGTTGCGCCAATTTGGAGAATATCCACTGAACGCAAGCAGCGTATGATATTCTGTGTCAGCCGCGACACAAGGATACGTTTTCTACGTGTATTTACACTTTGAGTTTTACGGAGGTAAGTACTACTTATATTTTTGTCAATCTATAATTTATTTAAAAAGCAATCATGGTTTAAGTACTACACACACTTCTATATAATTCACAGCTAATGATGATTTGTGATTGTTTTGTTCATGACCACATTGCTGGTCTGCACCTTCAGGTCATTTACTGATCTGTAGAACAACAGTGAGGAGAACATTACATTTTCCCCTTGTTCACAGTCTAAATGCACTATTAATTCCAAAACAAATAGCTGAGTTTCATTTTGAATATCCAAACCCAAAGAATACTATGATGCAAAATAAGTACTAAACTGACATTTTTATTCTTGTACAGTGTGTTAAAGTAACTACATACAAAATGTTTGCTCTGTGGTTTTTACCATTATTACCCAGCCAGTTTTCTAGCCCTCCGGTCTTGCTTGTTCTATTGCCTGTATCTGGATAGCACACTTTCGAGTATATTAACACATTAATCTTTCTGATGCCACGTACACTTAATGGAGTGAAATAGAGATCTCGCTCCCATGCCATGGTCCGCTTCCAGCTTGCCTTCTGTCATTTAATCATTTCAGATTACTGATGCTTGGTATTGGATGCAAACTTTGGGTCAAATCAAGAAAACTCTTTTACTGCTTTTGAAATTACTGTAGGATTAAAAAAACTCTATGTGACCGTAAGAAGTTCTCGGCTGCTTCTCACAGAGAAATGTATAATCATTGCCCAGAAGTCTTATAACAGAGAATTAATTTGTCTGTTGACACAGAATGACTGCTCGTAGCTCAGAATAACATGTGGTAGGCTTTCACAGCGATAAATGACAGTGACGAAGACTGTATTCAGGATTGTGGCAGTGCTGATTCTCTCTCTACCGCTGTCTTGCTTTCTATCTAGCTCACATTCTTTCTTGTTCTCTCCCCCCCTTCTTTATCAATTTCTTACCCAGAATGACAAATGAGGCTTCGTGTACGGTTTATCTTGTAGCAGTGTTGTGAGGTCTAACTCAGATCAATTCTCTGAAGTGTGCACTGATTACACGAACACCAAGATCTATCCATTGTTTGACACGGTTCTTGTCTTTCAGCACTCTGCCTACCACTGTCAAACATCCAGGAATAAAATCGAATGCTGTACAAGCAAATGTTTGAGATTCACGCTGCTATTGAAAAGTTTGCCAATCCACCATATGAAAGTATGCATACAATTATTACACAGTGCCAAATTATTTCAGATAGAGCTGCTTACACAAAGAATAAACGTTGCAGCTCAAATGTTTTTTATTTTTTTAGTGGTGAAATAAAACACATTGCTCAGATCTAAAAGATGGATAACATACATTTGTTCTGTGTCTGAATCTCGCAGAATGCAGTCTGTTTCCAGCATGCTAAAGGTTATAATTATCATAGCCACTAATTGCTTTCACTGTTATGGGGAATTTGCAAGAATTACATGAATCTGAATAGCTACTGAGACACTCAACCTGCTGCAATAAATTAAGCAATTTCGATGTTTCAGTTACAATGGTCAGCTTGCATCTTGGACCAACAGTTTTGGGTCTTGAGGTGAGGTCCAAAGGCTGGAAGACATTAGCAAGAAAATCAACCATGAGCTTTAGCAGCATACCCATAAGAATAGAGCTAAGTCTCTATTAATTTTGATTTCCAATTTTTGTGTATTGATGAAAAATAAAGCAACACTGTTTTTGTTTGTTTCTTTGTTTGTTTTAGAATTTCAGATTAGTTGACATGATAAAACATATACAGTATATATATATATATATATATATAATTTCACAACAAGTTACTGCCTATTTCAAATTCAGATTTTGGAAAATGAAGCAGTGAACTTAACAGCAAGATAGACTAAATGGGTTCATTCTTGATCAGAATATGGAACTTAAAGGGTCTTGGTTTGGATCTCATTTCTTAGGTGATCCAGCGTTGGGTCTGAGACTTAGGAAATGTGAAATTGATCTAGATCTTACAGGATGTAGTGTCCCTTACGAAAAAGAAGTTTATTCAAGTGTGCTATTAGTATACTTCTTTTAAACTAAAAATAGGAAAGTATACT
>NW_015555805.1:69469-83549 GCF_001515605.1 Sinocyclocheilus anshuiensis | reverse complement strand
TTAAAAATATACTTGAACTTTACTTAAGTATACTTACTAAAATAAACTTGAAGTATACTACTTTTTGGTAAGGGGTTGAATCCATTTCTGACATATATCATCTTTTAGATTGTACTTTCAAAAAAGATTTCTATAGGATTGCTTTTGCAGGTTTCACAGAGGACAAACATGTAAAGTTCCAGTGTTACATGATGAATTAAGTCTGAAATCAGTGATGTATATTAGTATCTCAGTTAAATTCATGTAGTTAAATTTGTTGTCAGTGTGTGTGTCAGTGTGTCTAATACATTGTAAAATAAAAAGCGAGTATTTTCTATGTATGTATTTATTTATTTAATCATTTTAAAACCAGCAAATCAGCAAGCTTTTATTTTGGCGGGTAGCCAGCATGTAAGTATAGGCCTATGTGCTCCTCTTTTTGCACGCCAGTGAATGAAGCATCACAGTTTCACGTTTTGGTCTGAAACTGGCAGTGCACAGCCTCGATTTATGCTTTCAGTTCAGATGGAAATCTTACACAGTATTACTGTATTATTAGGTTGATCTAAAAAAAATGTGATTGCGTATTAACAGCTGTCAACTCTCGGTACACAAATGAGTAATCTGTTAGAGTTAGGGTAAAGGGATAGAAAATAGTTGTATATAAAAATCATTGTCTATGGAATGTCCCTTGTGTGTGTGTGTGTGTGTGCGCGTGTGTGTGCGTGTGTGTCTGTGTGTGTCTGTGTGAATGATGAACAGTGAGTTTAGTGTGATTGAAGTGACTTGAAGAGGCTGATGTTATGCAAAAGCAGTCTGTCTTCCTCTTCCTGTAACAGGTTATTTATTCAGTTTTTGATTTTCAGAACGCTGGGAAACAAACTAGTAGATATTTCTTATATTTCTGGAAAATAACTGCATAGCTGCAGTTGTGTATTAGGACAATGGAATGCATTGTATAAACCTTGCTCTGTATCAGCCTTTTTTTTTTTTAGGTTTAGTCTTGCAGTATGACTTGTGCAGCAGAAATAGCCTAGTACACAGCTCTTATTCTCTCTCATTGTCAGATGGGGACCATGACACCCTCTGGCCACAAGCACAAAGACTGATTGAGTACCTGTCTGCTGAGCTTTAATAACTGCTTGTGTTCATAGCCGGAGAGAATGTCATAGATCTCCAGTGTCTGTCCGTAACCTCCAATATAAGCTCAGTTTGTATATATTTCAGCAGATGACAGCCAAAACTTCACTAGGGTACAGAATACATTTTTATAAGACAAATTTGGCAAAGATGAAGTTCATCACAATTGTGGGACCCATTGAAATCCACACATTTCTTTAGACGTCACAAACTGTTAACAACGTGTGTAGTAAAATTGAAGACCATAAACTTGTTATATGAGAAGCAATATTATTCATATTACAAATTGCTTTTTTTATTATCTCTCAGAGAGACATCGTAAAATTGCAATGTTAAACATCAAATTACTGACACTTCAAATGTTTCAGAGGGGATGGGGAGAGGGCTACTTAATTTGTCATTTTAGAGTTCGGTATTAAATCAGATATTAAAGCTGCAGTATAGTACCTTTGACACGTCTATGAATGTGATTGCGTCATTAGCTGCAATATTCACCAAATAATCCATTATGGATTTTCACTATTACAACCTTATCAAGAAACAAGCTCTAACAAGTTTTGATGTCTAATAGTACATAATAAGGCTTAAAAGGCATCACAACACTAAAATTGTATTTTTGTAATAAATAAAAGACAATAAAAAGGTTTGCCATTATAATTCTGGTGAGCTGTTTCTAATCCAGCATAGTGGTTTTCAATGGTGATCCTAAACAGTACCAATATTTTATCATAGAAAAGTTAACAGAAATGTTATAAAAATCTAAAGAACTGCGTAGCCCCAATGAGTATGAACTATCAATATGAGTTAGTTATTAATATACTCATTTTATACAACTGTTCCTTTTTTTAAGCAGTCTGTGTGCTCTGCTTTACTTGAAACCATCCAGAGCTCATTATTTTGAATGACACTTGCAAATCTGAAGCATATGTCCAGTGAAGTGTCTGAGTCACGGCAGGACATTTAACCTCAGTTAGCCACAGAGGACAGTTCATCGTGAATCTGTCCAATAGGCAACACACTGGCCTTTCTAACACCGATCTCCCTCCTTCTATCTCACACCATCCACCCCATCCTCTCACTCAACTGACCCACAAGAAATTCACAAACCTGTAGTCTATTTATGTGGAAATTATGAACATTTATATTTGTGTTTATGATGTGTGACACCAAAATGTGAATAATCAAATCAATATTTTATCAACTAAAGTTACATTGTAAGAATACAATGCATAAAGGCCCTAAAATACTCACTGCTCTTTTTCAACCCTAATTAAACACCGCTGAACCAGATAATCAAGGTCTTCAGACTCACTAGAAACTTCCAGCTAATCTGAAACTAAACTCTGCAGAACACTGGCCCTCCAGGAAAAGGTTTGGACATCCCTGTCATAGACCAACACTGATGAAATATTGATTACAAACAAACAATAAATAAATAAGGCTTCTGATTGGAGTGGCCACGGGATAGGAGTGATGCATTAATGAACTGGGTTGGCAGTGTGAGATGAAACAATCATCAAGTGTAGCATTATTTCTGGCAGGTCACGTCAGTCAAGCTCGCATCAGCTGACCCCTATAGGAACACAACGCCTATCTCAGCATTCATATATAAGGTCCTTCAGTATTATCAGCGGCTTTTTCATTGCTCAATAGCTAATTAACCTTCTCCATCACCAGCTCCTCCTCTCATCCAATCAGGATTCTGCCTTCTGATTCTTCTTGAATCTAACTAATTTCTAAAATGTGTACATTAAATTATTGAAGATTAATGAAATCTGCAAAACATTTATGTTGGTTCTGTTCTGTTTAACCTAGAGGGTTATTGTTGCTCTTCCTGCCCTTTTCCATGCTAGGCTTCATGAATGTGCAGGGAGTTCTTGCTCAGAACAGAACCATACCGCCAATCCAAATTGTATGGTATTTGTCAATCGTCTTTGATGATAGTGGTCCTGACAGAACTGAAGTTAATGGTGCTTCATCACAACTGTTAAATGAACCTCCCCACAAGAGACCAGTGTCTTCTTCATGCGTGCACAATGGTGTCCTCAGAAGTTTAGAGAGGGAATGACCAGAGATGCTTCATTACTTAAGATAGACGTCTCTCCAAAGCCTGACTACACACCTGCTGCATTATAACAAACACAGACTTTTGGGAACTCTGTTGCAATGTAAGTTAGCGTCTATGTTTTGACACTACAGAAGATGATAATTTGGAAATTCTGAGTAAGTCCTCTGTTTAATTGCTGTCTCAGCTGAAGGTTTTCTATACGCTCGTGGGCTTCACCTTGAGAAATGATGCCTGACTAAGCAGCTGAAATCAGCATTCAATATATGCAGGTACATATTCTATATTAATTTTCTCATCTAGAACCATTCTCACTGGAGACCCGGTGCATGATCAGAATTCATTGTCAGAGTCGGGACATGAATATATTAACACAGTCTTTGCAAAATGAAATTCTCTTAGCAATCACTGCAACCACTGAGGAGTAACATTTATAGGGATTTAAGCCCCACTTACCCGCACGCGTTCACTGGTGAGACTAACTGCAATGATAGGTCAGTGCTACAGACATTCTTTTCCCTCATTATTTTATTGTTATTATAATGTATACCACTCACAGAGTTTGACTAATAATCTTTTGGAAAGTCATAATGAGATTCAGAAAATGGTGTTTGAAGCTTGGGGAAAATGAGCTTTGGGACAATCAAAGAGAACAATATTCAAGCCTGAACAGACATAAATCAGTTATTTGTCTAATTAAAAGGCATAATTGTGTAAAGATGGTATAAGTATAGTACTCTTCTAAAGCCTTTTTCAGAGTGTAAGTCCAAATCCAATTTTTTGTGCATATCCAATTGGAATCTGATCATATTTAGCAGTGTGAATGGCAAAAAAATAAAATAAAATTAATAAATTAATTAAATAATACATAATAAATCAATGACATCATGAAATCAAGCGTAATCGTTAGTTCTGGCAGGTCACGTTAGTCAAGATCGCATCAGCTGACTCTCAGCTGATCCCCATCTACCTATGGGAATAGGACACCTATCTAAGCATTCATATATAAGGTCCCTTAGTATTATCAGCAGTTTCACATTGCTCAATAGTTAATTAAATGGCGAATTCGGAAGGCAAAACACCATCATCACTAGAAATTGGGAATTTAGAGAAGTGAAATTCGTTTCCCCAATGGTCTCACCTCCGATTCATTCAAGTTCGTTAACTTGAACACGTGAATAAGCCGTATTGATCATAAGCTGCCTGATTCGGAAGTGAATGAGTTAGCATTACTTCACGCATCTACATTATTGTCATGGACCCCACGAATTATGTGACTGACTCAAGAACAAGTTCAGATGGGAACTTCATCCCCAAAAAGGATGAAGAGATCAAGCATCCACTTCACAGCTGCTATGTTTCACCCTCTCGAACATCTTGACAAGCTAAGTTCCATTTAATGCTCTCAGGTTATCTGCAACATGCATGTTGCTATGGCTATCCATGTTGTTTAGGCTTATTTAGTTGTTTTTAGTTAAATGCTTGTGCTAGTTTATGCGAATGTGTGGTACTTAACTGCATTGAGTTATTTACACTGTTAAGTGTCCCAAGCGAGAGCAAGAGTGCGCCGCTTAACGTGTTTCTTCCATGGTTACGGAAGTAATCGGCAGCGCTACAGTTAGGCTACTTGCTCGAGAAGACTAGTGCCTTAGTCGCGTGCGCGCAACAGGAAGTAAGTGCGCAAGACTGTCCCAGGTCTTAAAAACGGCAAAGCGCAGTGCCCTTAACGCACACTCCGGAGCGCTATTCGAGGCTTGGTGTATCCCATCATGCATCGTGTTCTGGAAATAAATCGTGAGACTTTTTGCCGAGATCTCACGAGAGGTCACGGAAACCTTTCCAATGCAAGTTAAATATTAATATAATAATTAGATATTACATATAATTTGGTAGAAAAACTGTGTTTTTATGTTTTACTGGTGGAAAAATGAGTAGTGGTGATATTTATTTTGTACAACATTTGCAACTGCTTTTTATCACTTAATTAGAAGCACCACAAATTAAAATTGTCATCTGTTATAGAGCTACTGAACAGACATTTAGAAGTTGATTTTAAAATGCAAAGTATTTAAAATTAAAATTAAAATAAAGCTATGTAAACTTGCATTTTTACAACACTATAAGTGTGTCCCATCAGGTAATGAAAAGTTCGACACACACTTGTGGTCTTCATCCTCATTTGAACACTTGGGCCAAATACAGGAAATACGTCATATAAGTGTTCAAGTGGTCAAGTGCAAAGAACGCAAGTGTGGGTATTTGGACAAGGCATAGGATGTTCGAGAGGAACTTCACTAGACTGCCTCCGGCTGGAGAGAGTAGCCACTTGCTCCTGGTAATGACGCTCTCGCAGTGTTTGCATACTCTATCACAGATGAAGTGAATTAAATGCAATATTTGTCAAATACACAGACGTTTCAGAAACGTTTTCATAAAGCAACAGAAACACTTTTATATACTGCTTAATACAGCTCCATCTGTTAATGAATAATTTCAACATTAGCATATGCTATTTAAATACCAATAAGTGGGGGTATATGCTTTTATCAGTGTTTTTTGAAACGTGACCCAATATAACAGTGTGACTACACTAAAAATGCTTTTACTGTTATAAATACAGATTTGTGAGCATTGTAATTGATTTGTTATAAGCACGCAACACACGTCGTGCTTGTCATCACAGAATCTAACCAACAAGAATAAAGTGTCGTCATCAAGGCTTTCGCAGTAGGCTTGTTTGAGATGAGCAAAATCTGCGCAGAACCGATCACCGCGAGATGCATGCCGGTTAGAAAAGTGTCCGAGTTACTTCCGACTTGCTCTGATGTCATGCTGACGTGTGCAATAAAACTCTCGCGATGGCGAACCGATAACAGAAAAAATGAGCATTTATCGGCCGATACCGATATGGTGGCCGATATATCGTGCATCCCTAATATATGCTTTAATCAGTGTTTTTTGAAACGTGACTCAATATAACAGTGTAACTACACTAAAAATGCTTTTACTGTTATAAAATCACAGATTTGTGAGCATCATTGGAATTGAATTGTTATAATAAGCACGCAACACACGTCGTGCTTGTCATCACAGAATCTAACCAACAAGAATAAAGTGTCGTCATCAAGGCTTTCGCAGTAGGCTTGTTTGAGATGAGAAAAATCTGCGCAGAACCGATCACCGGTGATCACCGCGATGCATGTCGGTTAGAAAAGTGTCCGAGTTATGTCCGACTTGCTCTGATACTGAAACATTTTCTCATTTATTTTGGTCCTGCCAATATACCCAGCATTTTTTGAATAATGTGGAGGTTTTCATTGTTGATAATATTTTTAAAACATTTTCCTTATCTTATAAACATGATTTTGGGTTATTATTATTATATCAAGGATCGCTCTTTAAAGGATGTTGGTTTTATTATACATTTTATTTTATTTTTATGTAAATTTCACATTCTTAAATGCAAGTTTACAAAAGGCAACTTGCAGCGCGTTTCTTCATTTGCATGTGTTGTGAGGATTTGCAGCGTTTCTTTATTTGCATGTGTTGTGAGGATTTGCAGCGGCGTTTCTTCATTTGCATGTGTTGTGAGGATTTGCAGCGTTTCTTTATTTGCATGTGTTGTGAGGATTTGCAGCGCATTTCTTCATTTTGCATGTGTTGTGAGGATTTGCAGCGTTTCTTCATTTGCATGTATTGTGAGGATTTGCAGCATGTGTGTTGTCAAACTGATGAAGATGTTTTCTTAATTTGCTGGTGTTTTTTCAATTTGCTTGTGTTTTCTTAAATTGCAGCGCGTTGAGCTCTCTCGGCCACCGTAGGTTTCATGTGATTTAAGCATTTAAATTATGCATGAATATTCCCAAACACTGTCAGTGCGATCTCTGTGTGAGATATGTGATTGTTGTCATATTTCTATAAAAATCTAAAATTTTAATTTAAAACATGTTTGTATTAAAGTACAAATGAATGATAAATACGCCTTTCATATGGAATTAAATAGCAAGCACTTTGAGTGTCTTCTTCATCACATTTATTTTTTATATAAAGGCAATAGAACTGAAATTATATCATGTTAATCAGCAGCACAGCACATGAGTGAGAATAACGTGATATCTGTCTTTGATCTTGTTGGTATCTGTTCACTTCGAGAGGTCAGAACTGTCCGTCTTGACTGCGCTTATTTCACTCCTCCCCTCACTGCAGCCCGCCTACTCTCGCATACATTTCAGGCAAGGCACATCTCAAACAAGCCTAGTGCCTGACCTAGGCGGCTGGTCTCGTTTTGCTCTCGCGGTACTTTGATAGCACATTTGATCATAAGGCGGCTGCAGCGCCGATCAAAGTTTGACAAATTTTCTTACCAGGATGCATTGCTTTTGACAGGCGGTAGCCGATCTTTGCTGCGCCGCATGAAGTCGAACAAGCCTAATGTCTCTAAAGAGTGTGTTTTTTTGGATGTGAGGAAAAGATAACCTTATTCAGTGTTATGTGAACAGTGGATGCAATTTGTTTTTCCAAGGCAGCAACGGAGTTTCTCAAGCGTGTTTGTTTGTTCCCCTCATTTCGGTGACAAATGTTTTATAACGAGGTACATTCTGACACTGGATTTGCACATCGTTTGATACTGAAAAACGCAGCAGTCCCAGCGATAAAACAAAGATCCCGGTCATGACTAGGAACTGCTGTAAAACTGCATCAATGTCTATGTTTTGTTGTCAATCGGCCCGTAAGTGCTTGCGACTCTTCAGCTCCACCCATGGCTCGCCTCCAGGAGCTCGGCTGTTTTCGGAGAGATTCGCAAGCTGTAACTTTCGTTTATAAATCTGATAAAACTGTAAACTCTTTGGAGCTGTGAATGATGAAATACTACACTATAGGTACTCGAGATTAACATGAGATTGGCCGAAACTGTGTGTGTTATGTCCCCTTTAACCTAGTCAAGTCGACTTTATATTTATAGCACTGCTAAGCAAATATTCAATTATTTATTTGATCAACCATCATGGGATAGAACACACAGGATTGTGGTTATCAAGGCAGCGAAGTATACATCTATTCTGCCTTTAAATATCGACCAGATGAGGTATCTCAGGAGGCAGAAAATGAAGCTAACTTTGGATTCGACATGTGCTTGATGCCTTCCTACCTTGAAATGCGTCCTCCAAAGGCAGCATTTTCCAGTTTCGGATGCAGCCGTCAGTTCAGCGTTGATTCTGTTGGTTCTGATCAGACACACTTGTTCTGTCTAGTCGTATTGGAAACATGCTTCTTCTTAAGCTCTCGGTTGTTATTGGGAACACGCTTGTCCCAGAGCTATCTGGTTGTTATTGGAACATGCTTGTTCTAAAAGCTGTAGTCGTATTTGGAACATGCTTGTTCTGAAAGCTGTAGTTGAATTGGAACATAGGACCCCTATAGAAACACAACACCTATCTCAGCATTCATATATAAGGTCCCTCAGTATTATCAGCAGTTTTCGCATTGCTCAATGGCTAATTATCCTCCTCCATCCCCAACTCCTCTGTCAGTCGGGATTCAGCCTTATGATTCTCCTTTGAATCAGACTAATTCTAAAATGTGTACATAAAATGATTGAACTTTAACAATATCTGCAATACATTTATGTTGGTTCTGTTCTGTTTACCTGGGGGGTTATTGCTGCTCTCCCTGCTCTCATCCATGCTAGGCTGCATGGATGCGCAGGGAGTTCTTGCCCAGAACAGAACCATACCGCCAATCCAAACTGTATGCTAATTGTCAGTCATCTTTGACGATAGTGGTCCTGACAGAAATACAATTTTTTACAAATATGTGTCACATTTCTGGAAATCCATTTCAGTCTAACTGGTCAGATCAGATTTTGCATAGCTTTTTTATCTATCACGTTCTCATGCCACACTGAAATAAATCTTTCATTCATCCAATTAAAAAAGTTTAGGGTAATGATTCACATCTATATTTTTTAACTTGAGCCAATGAAAAATAAATAACTTGCCCTTAGGGCAAAGATATAGATGTGAATCATTACCCTCATTTTTTTTAATTGTATGAATGAAACATTTTTTCAGTGCATCTAAAGTGTAAACCGGTCAAGTCAAGCAAGAAAAATGACAATATAGAGCTGGTCGACACAACTATTTGTGTTTTTAGACTTGAGACAGCAGCACGGAATAAATCTGCACATTCCAGTTTCTTAAGTTTCTACTACTGCCTCACAAGACGTAATAGGGACTTTAAGCAACAGCTGCTGAAGGAACAGCAATGGTGAGAGGAAGTAAAGTGTTAACTACCATAGCCAAAAAATGCAAAAATGACTAAGCAACAATAAAGGGGGTGGCTTAACGGATCATTTGATTATTTGACAAAGCAGAGAAAAGTAGAGAAAACAAGAGAGAATAGTTAAAACATTACATTTACTTACTACAGCAAATCAGCTACTCTCCCGTAGAATATGGTTACAGTACAAAGTCACGAAGTACAGTAGCAGTTAAAGTTGTGTATGCTCAATAGAACTGGTAACTGGTATTTGTAGTAAAACTGTGGTTTTACAAATGGTAATAAAAACACCAAAAAACATGGTTACTACACTTTTACTATAATAAAACCATAGTTAATTTCAGTTAGGGTTACTTAAAATCCCTATTATAATCCAGCTTTACAGAAACATTGGTGTAAGACAACATCTGCATTGATGTTATTGTTGTTTTTAGTGCAGCCATATCAATGCAATGTAATAGAAACCAATGCAGTTATTCAGTGAGATTCAGTAAAAACAAAACAAAACAAAACTGATACTCGATGCCCAATAGACATCAGTCACACAGTAAACACAGCAAACTGACACATACTAAATGTATATTGAAAATTTAAATCTGTAAATAATTGTTGATACACAGAAATATCTCAGTAATGCTAGAAAATCCAAGATTTGTATATTTATATGGGATACCTTGAGAGTGTCTTGTCTGTGCAAATACAATTTAGGGTTCCACAGTGCTTTTAACAATCTTTTTGGAATAATTCTGGTTGCTTTCAACATAATGTCCATCACAGCTTGGTATTAGTTGATAATAAGTGCATGTTGCTCTCTTGAGAATTCTACAAAGACTTCCAACAGCTCATAAAAAGGGCAGAAGGTACCAATGAGTAGCAACATGCTTAATTACAGGACACACACAACAAGTGAAGCTCTCCATCAGTATGTTCAATAAAACAGATCTTCACTTTGGTGTAGCTTTGATAGCCCTATGCATGCACTGTATTACATACCGTCACCTTGGAATTAAAAGGTTCTATCTGACATTTTTGCTCACATATTCACATATATTATTCACATATTCGTATTCTGTGAAAACTTATTTACATTATATTTTTACATTATTCTATGTATGTATATGTATGTTTTTTTTGTAAAAAGTGTATAGGGTCGCTAGCGACCGGAGGTAGGCATATGTAATAGTGTAAGTATACTTTTTTTCTGTGCAACAATAATTAAATATCTGATGACTCAATAAATGCAAGAGTGGCACTATTTTATAGACAATGACGACGTGATGTTTCAAACATAATTACCACAGATCGGCAAAAATTGAACTGACTTGAATGGATTTACTGCAGAGCAAGCAATGAAATATAAGTGTCACTGTCGTTCGATGGCGAATGTGGTGAATAGCGATCAAAATGTAACTTTTGAAGATGTGGAAAATTATAGTTTTGAGAATATGTTTGAGTTCGCGAATATGCGTCGGATGCTGAATAAGTGCGCTCTGATGATGACAGTGATGGTAAAATCGTGTGCTCAAATTTAACCCTTCAGTGTTTCAAAAGGTAACAGAATATGCTTTATTTTATTCCTTTGCAATTGTTATTAAACTATCAGGAGATTTTACGCTATTGCAGCAGTCCATCCGACAAAGTCACACTCTAACTTGGTTCTATAAGGTTCTATCTGTGAGCCAATCAGCACTTCGAATGCACACAAGAGGACCAATCAGGATCAACTTTCTTTGCCATGTCGCTGGACTGCTCCGCGACAGCAGGAAATATTAAATGTTAAATATTTGAAATGTTACATATTTTAAAAATATATAGTCAGCGAAACATTTTTCGTTTATTATCTTTCAAAGAAGTGATAGTGTTTATTAACGTCTACACCTACACCTACCCCAACCCTAAACCTAACCTTACAGTAATGCAGATACACTAAATATTTTTGTTCAGTGTGAGAAAAAGAACACAATATTGATGTGTGCATATGCAGTAAACCCTGGTAGGACAATCTGACGGGTAGGATAAAATGTCAGGACAAAATAATAAACCCGATATGTTATGATTGCCGCAACATTCATGCATTTAAGGGTTAAAATGTGTGAAAAACTTTGCTAAAGCGTTGTGTTTTCTTGCAGTTTAAAGTCTTAAAATGTCTTAAATTTTACATTATTAAGCCTTAAAGGTCAAATGGTCAAAAATTTAATTGATGAGGTCTTAATTACAACAATAAACATTAACATCTTATCTCGGACATACTGATCTCTAGAGAGACAGATCCCACTTTCTATGGAATAAAGTCCTGGTCAGATGTATTACAGTAGCTGCTTAAACTGTTCCTGCAATGATGTTTAATTACCCACCATATTCCTGCCTAAAATTAACATCTGCACTGGACAAAATATTTAGCATTGCCTTTTATGCTACTTGAACAAGAAAAAAAAAACATTAATCCTAAAATATGAATTAAATGTCATAGAAAGCATTCAATTTACCTTTCTCATACATATTGACACATTGTCACAACACTAAATTTATGTTTTAAAACAAATTATAAGAAAACTGTTTGTATTTCTTGAAAATTGTTGCTTCAATTAATGTTTTGCAAGATAGAACCTAATAATTCCAAGCGGAAGATGGCTTTTTAGAATTAAAAGGTTCTATCTGCATATATTAGTTAATTTCATTACAGGGTCAACATAAATTAGACCCGATATGTAATGATTGGTGCAAAATTCATGCATTTAAGGATTAAACAACTTTGCTAAAGCATTGTGTTTTCTTGCAGTTTAAAGTCTTAAAATGTCTTAAATTTTACATTATTAAGCCTTAAAGGTCAAATGGTCAAAAATTTAATTGATGAGGTCTTAATTACAACAATAAACATTAACATCTTATCTCGGACATACTGATCTCTAGAGAGACAGATCCCACTTTCTATGGAATAAAGTCCTGGTCAGATGTATTACAGTAGCTGCTTAAACTGTTCCTGCAATGATGTTTAATTACCCACCATATTCCTGCATAAAATTAACATTTGCACTGGACATAATAGTTAGCACTGCCTTTTATGCTTTACTTGAACAAGAAAAAAAATTATTTGTCCTAAAATATGAAATAAATTTCATAAAAAGCATTCAATTTACCTTTCTCATACACTAATTTTATGTTTTAAAACAAATTATAAGTAAACTGTTTGTATTTCTTGAAAATTGTTGCTTCAATTAATGTTTTGCAAGATAGAACCTAATAATTCCAAGCGGAAGATGGCTTTTTAGAATTAAAAGGTTCTATCTGCATTTGACCTGTTCCAAAAATCCCCATTTACAAATTTGAGAGGATTTTGATATTGTGCATTTAGAATACATTTAGGATCTCTGTCATTTTCATGTATGAAATAGACTTGGACACTTAATTTCCAGCGATATCGTCGACTTGATTGCACAGATACTATTTAAACTGAACTGAGCTGGATGATGACAACACTGAATTCAATGATGAACTGCCTTTAACTGAAAATTGAGTGATTACTATTGTCCTTTTGCACTGAGCCACTATTAATTTCCAGCGATATCGTCGACTTGATTGCACAGATACTATTTAAACTGAACTGAGCTGGATGATGACAACACTGAATTCAATGATGAACTGCCTTTAACTTAAATTGAGTGTTTACTATTGTCATTTTGCATTATTGACACACTATTTTCCTAATTAATGCTGTACAGTTGCTTTGACACAATCTGTATTGTTAAAAGCACTATATAAATAAAGGTGACTTGACTTGTTCCCCATAACACTTTTGTTCAAAACACTTTTGAGGCTCAAAGTGTTTCACCTACTTTTAAAATTGTTCCTTTGCCCCTGAGTACTACACTCTGTGTGAGACAGGGGTGTCACAATTAGGGGTCGACCGATTATCGGTCTGGCCGATTATCGGCGCCGATATTAAGCATTTTTATGATTATCGGTATAGGTCATTTTCAAAACCGATTCGCTGATAAAATAACTTAATTTTGAAACGTGCTATTTGGCTCTGATGCAGCCTGTCAGAACTCACCACTCTGTGGCCTAAAGCAGTCTCCGCCCATCGCCCATCTGATTTGTTGGGAGTCATGAGTCCGACCAATCAATGCGGAATTCACTCTCACTCCAAAAGCGCCCGCATCATTCACAGTCGGGTTATTAGCAGAGAACACAGAGCAGGTCTTGAATTTCAGGCGCAGGATTGCGGCTATTAATAATAATTCTACTTCCCGCAGGTTCCGCGCTTATAACGCGATGACAGATGACGGAACCTATCATTTGCACGTGCTTTTGAGTTTTGAGAACTCTCATTTTCTGTGTGCCCACATATCGCGATAAGGAGAGTGACAGATTTTAATAATTATTCAAGGAGATTGCAAATGTGATATTGATTTAATACAACAGTTCAATAAACACGTACTGCCTGATTTTGCTCTATTTCATCAACGAAAATAGTTCCAAATAAAGTAACAGCTCAGCAGCTTCACATCTCTAAAAGCAAACACAGCGGTGTTTCATTCATGAATGAAAGTGCGTTTTTGAACGAATCTAGTGAGTCAGTGATTCATGATTACCCATTCATAAAGACAGTCACTTGCT
>NW_015555805.1:66262-69458 GCF_001515605.1 Sinocyclocheilus anshuiensis | reverse complement strand
GTCGAAGGTCAGAAGCAAAGACATTGGTTAATAGAATGGGATTAAATACATAAAGGATATTTGTATTGTTTAACATTTAATTATTGCAGGTTTGCGTCATATTCTGTTGCATTATTTTGATTCATTTTGAGTTCATAAAGACAGCCACTTGCTTCATTCCTGAATGATGTAGCCGTTCAAACGAATCAATTGAATGAATGATTCAGTGATTAAATCCGTGATTTGCCGCCACCTGCTGGCGGTTTCAGTTTTTAAATTTTTCATTAATACTAATTTCATGATTGGTAACTTATTTGTCTTATTATACTTCATATTATATTGTTTTAAATAGAAATGTTAAAAAGCTTATAAACCATACATTTTTGAATTTGACATGAAAATGATGCCATTGCAAAGGTAAAAAGAAAATGCCCCTGTAAATCACTTCACCTCATGTTAGGAAGGCTAATTTTTTATCAGAATTGTTGATTATTGATCAGAAGGTTTGCCAAAAAATAAAGAGTTTAACTCTTTAAAATAAAGAGTTTACTGTGGGAGTACTACACTCAACCAACACCAGGGAAGGCAGTTTTTGTGAGAGCCCTTGTTATTCTTAATTTTGACATAAATTTTCATTTGTACACCAGACATATATATCGGTTCAAAATATCGGTTATCGGTCTACTTGATCTGTAATAATCGGTATCGGCATCGGCCTTGAAAAACACATATCGGTCGACCCCTAGTCACAATTCATTCATTTTCTCCGTGCATCAAATTCTGCCGATTTGCAATTTGCACCCGTTTTATTCACATATACACAACACTATGAAGGGTAACAAGAAATTTACAAGGCACCAGCCGGTATGAAATCTAAGGTAAGGTTTGGAAATACTTAGATTTTCACAAAAAAAGAAAGAAGGAAACACAACAAACCTTAGCCCAATTCTGTACCTGGAGATACCGTCCTGCAAAGATCAGCTCCAACCATAAACAACCACTCATGAACCAGCTAATTAAGATCTTTAGGAACACTTAATAAGTACAGGCAGGTGTGATGGAGGTGTGTCCAAGGTGGCGGTTCCCACTCACAAAGTGCCCGATGCGGCAGTGTCCGCTCACAAGGCTCCTGAAGCAGCGGTGTCCGCTCACTGTTCCTTCGAGACAGCGGTGTCTGCTCACAAGGCTCCTGAGGCGGCTGGAGCCCTGGGTCCCCACCCCGCTGGCTCTGCCTCAGTCCCCAGGTCCCCCTCCAGAACATGGACCTGGCCCCCCATGCCTCCCCCTGCTCCGCTCCCGCTCTGCCATCCCCCCGGTCGGGTGCTTGGGAACGTCTGGAAGCCGTTCCTTAGAGAGGGGGTTCTGTCATGAGTCTGGGCCCTGCGTTTCTCCCTCTCACCACCAGAGGTCGCCATCTCCCATCCTCCCGAACTCCATTCCGCAGACTCCACACACCTGTCACTTATTACACCCTCAGCTGTTGCCCATTGTCATGGACCATTTATAGACCGCTCGGTCTGGCTTATTTCATTATTTGTTTGAAGGTTTGGGTAGATGCAAGCACTTGTGGCCGTATTTGTATCCCGATTGCGGTCAAAGCAATCCTGCTTTGTTTTGCCTTTGTCTGCTTTTGTTTTGCAAATAAACCTGCGTTTGGACCCAGACCCCTGTTTACACGGTGTTTTCCCTTACCGTACCTGACACCAAGATGCAACATACCCAGCCATCAGTTTTTTATTGAAAAAATTTATCCTGTAATTGTATCGGTTTTCAAACAGGGATTCTAAACAAAGCTGACACAGGCAAAAACAATAAAGAATTGCTGCATGATACCTGGTCTGAGTAGGCAATAGCAGACAGGAGTCTTGCTTATGTTACGGATAACACCTGCAATATGATTGTTGCAGATAAAGCTGTTAGATTTACCCCCCACATCACTTGCTTTGACCAACAATCACTCTGCATTGTTGTTATGGCCTTTTGAGATATCATGTTAAGAGTGTTTGCAAAGTATGATATATTGTCTCGTTTTTCCACCGCTACTGTACATGCACTTTAAAATAGAGACCGCAAATTATCAGCTTGCCATTACATAAATTTAAATAGGACATTTATACTAGCTAGAAAAGTTCCTTGGAAATACTTGAGCGTTTCTTAGAACAATAAAGTGCAATCTTGGTCATACTTACGTCTAAGAATTTGAAGAGGAGAACAGAATTACACATTCTCTCAGAAACAGACATTGGTAGTGCTGAGGTCATTATGAAAGTGATAGAACCCATTATCATTACTACTATGATGTTTGAAGAAGAACAGACTTTCTTTATTATTACAAGGCATCAGTGTCTCTTTGTTCAGAGTTTTCTTTTTGACTTAGTAACAACTAAAATTCTTTATTATTATTATTTATTTACTAGCATCTTGCTTGCTAGAAAACAGAGGAAAGAGAATTAATCTTAATTAAACTTACTGTTGAGGCCTCGAACAATGTTTGTAACTTTCCTTTTCCATAAACCAAATGTTAGTTAATTAGCTAGATGGCAAATGGTAATTTTAGGTTGTAAATTATATGCTTGTTTTAGTGAAATTGTAGGTCTGTAGTGGTAGTATTTTGAAACAAATCAAATTGAATCAAATTGCTGCAAATGTGTTAAATTGTCAAACATTTTCCAAAAAATTAATCTCCATGTTCAGATGGAGTTCCCCTTCAGGAACTCGAGCTGCATCGAGATTCGCTTTGGGAACGCCCCTGCGTGACCGCGTTCTGAAGCATGTGTAAAATCAGTCCAATGGAGCAGCGAGACGTCACGAGCGGGGTGACGTGAGCGCCAGGAAGTATAAAAGCGCATCCGGCAGAGCGCAAGTTAGCTTCTGCTCTTCAGTAGCGCTCTGTGTATGTGTCAGTCTATTTACTGTTGTCTGTCAGTCCACAAGCATTCAAAAGAATATGTCAAAGTCTAAACTAATATATATGGTGAGCAAACGGCATTACAGACGTTGTGTGCCTCCCTGCCCACGCTATCTGGCAGCGGGGGATACACACGATCTGTGTGTTGTTTGTTTAGGAGCGGAGCATGCACGGTCAGCTTTCGAGGAGCTGATTGTCATCACTGCGAGTTACTCTCGCTGCGTATGCTCCGCTCTCGCCTGGCTGTGTTTGATGAGATCCCGCTGGCAGTGGTACCGCTGTTGCCGAGGCACGGCGTAGACTGTTGTC
>NW_015555805.1:56276-56911 GCF_001515605.1 Sinocyclocheilus anshuiensis | reverse complement strand
GGTTCCTCCCTCGTCGCTCCCAGGCCCATGGGGCTGCTGAGCGGGAGCAGCCCCAGCCGTCAAGCTCCTCATACCGGCAGTCACAAAAACAGAGCATTGCAACCCGCACCCCTCCGCAAAAAGAATGGGGGTCGGGGTGACGCTCTCAGTCGGGGTCTTCTAGACTCTGCGGACCCTGCGGACCGTTATTTTTTCTAAGAGGACCTCGGCTAAATGGTCCTACCATTGTCAGGTCAGCCCCACCTCTCCGACGAGCGAAATTCCCAGCTGCCGCCCGGCAACGGTACGGCACGGGAGAGCTCGCCCCCTCGAGTGAGGGTGCTACAGCAGTCAGGTCGGTCGTTCCCTGCCGGTCATCCGCTTCAGGGCACCGAACTGGCTCCTCTAATAATACCAGAGGCCAGCCTCGAGAGGCTGGTTCCCTTAGTAGATTTTCTGGGGAACTTGGAACTTCTGCCAAATATATCAAAATGGGTCCTGCAGGTTGTAGAGAAAGGCTACAGAATGGTTCTCGTCTCTCGTCCTCCTCGTTTCAACGGGGTCATTCCCACACTAGTGGGCCCTGAGCAGGCTCTGGTAATGGAACAAGAAGTAGATACTCTCTTGAGGAAGGGGGCCATAGAACGTGTTCCGCC
>NW_015555805.1:50256-56265 GCF_001515605.1 Sinocyclocheilus anshuiensis | reverse complement strand
TTCATCGTTCCGAAGAAGGATGGGGGGTTGCGTCCGATCTTAGATCTCCGTCTTCTGAACCGCGCTATCAAACGGTTTTGGTTCAAGATGCTCACTATCAAGCAGATAGTATCTCAAATCCAGTCCGAGGACTGGTTTGTTATGATAGATCTCAAAGACGCGCTTATTTCCATGTTTCCATCTTTCCTCAACACTGGAAGTTCCGGAGGTTTGCTTTCGGGGGGCCAGTGGTGGAGCAGACGCTTGCGAGCTATCTCTCCCCATCCTCAGCATCGTCCCTGAAGGCCCCGAAGCTTCCCACCAGGCCTGTTAGGCTGACATTGAGTCTGGTTGGGAAAGCTTATACAGCGGCAGGTCAGGCTGACGCATGTTTGCACACCATGGCGGTGTTACAGGCATACCAGGCTGACCTGCTCAGGGGTGGGGCTGCTGAGCGGGAGGCTTCTATAACCTAGACCTGGCATCTACCCCAGGTTCCCAAGTTCTCTCTTCGTGATGTGCTCATCTGATACACACACAGGCAGGGACTTGGTAGTATGGCGCAGTGGGTATTCTCGTTCCCAAAGCGAATCTCGACGCAGCTCGAGTTCCTGAAGGGGAACGTCTCTAGGTTACGTATGTAACCATGGTTCCCCGAGGGAACGAGACGCTGCGTCTCTTTGCCATACTCCCTGCATCCCTCCAGGCGCTACTTCATCGAAGCTAACTTGCACTCTGCCGGATGCGCTTTTATACTTCCTGGAGCTCACGTCACCCCGCTCGTGACGTCTCGTTGCTCCATTGGACTGATTTTACACGTGCTTCAGAACGCGGTCACACAGGGGCATTCCCAAAGCGAATCTCGACGCAGCGTCTCGTTCCCTCGGGGAACCATGGTTACATACGTAACCTAGAGACGTTTCTTTTGATTCACACCTCTAAAATATACTGAATAAAATTGTTAAATGAATTTGAATTTCATCGAATTGAAACTCGAATTGAATTTCATTATGCATCAAGTTGAAATGAATTGTTCTGAATTTGAAAAAAAAAAATTCATGAATCAAATAAAAACCTATGAATCATGAATTTAATTAATTTGCTGTCTACCCAAAGGTCCACACCCCTAACATATACAAAATCAAATTGTTAACTGAATCAAATCAAATTTCATTGTGAATCAAACTGAATTGAATTGTCCTGAATTTGAAAGTGGAAAACCCTTATTTCTTTCATAGTCCATGATGCAAAAATGTACATGAAAATATAGGCCTACGGATCATTTCCTAGAAAGTGGATGGGTGAACTTTTGTAAAGTGATGTAAAGCAATAGTTCTAGCATCCTAGTCTTTCACAGAGCTAAAAGGTGAAAACGTATTTTGGTTGCCCCAGTGGCATCACTGCGTAAGTATTCCAAACTTTCAGCATAGTCTTTTTGTTTTTCCTTCTCTCTCATCTTCTGCCTCCCTTTGTTCCTCCCTCTCTCCTCCACTGACACTTAGTCTTTCTTTCATTCGCTTTGTCTCTTTGCACCTCTAGTTTTTGCTTCTCTCTCGTTTGTCAGCAATATTGAGGCTGTATCAGCTCTATAATGATTAATGGAATTTTCTGCAGCCCGGAAAGGCTTGTGTCTTGTCAGTGAATCTCCCATCAATGGGACTTTCTGTCAGAAAGGTGCAATTATAGGACTTTTAACAGACCTCTTTCTCAAACACATTTTATAGCTTTTTTCAGTGTCACAGCATCCTGGAAACTCAAGCTAACTGTTTGCTTTTTCTGTTTATAGGTGGAGAGACGGAACATTTTCTGTAGTAACATCAAAGTTCAAATGGTTTACATGCATTCCTTCTACATATGTGACTGTTCTTCATACTGAGTGGTTTGAAATATCTGGCAAGATAGTCAGATTAAAATAAAATGTCAGTAAAGTGTCACATGTAAAACTACCCTATCTAAGATAAAGACCATGACATAACAACTGGAGTTTTGTGGCTTTTAGTCGACACTCTTAAAGATCACATATTTTACACCTTCCTGGAGTTTTATTTTAGGTTTTGATGTCCTTAAGAATATATATTTGCGGTATAAGAACCAAAAACCATCTCAATATATTTTTACAGCTCCTCTCTCAGGAACTATGCTAAGAACAGGTAGATTTTGGCCTGTCTAATTAATATTCATGAGCCTCTCTTCTCATTGGCCTGTTGTTTTCTGAGTGACGCACGGCCAGGCTAACCACAGGTAACTAGGGTCATGTATGCTGTAGCCTGCTGTGGCTTGGTGATACTTACAAATAAGGTAAATAGAAACACCGGTAATGATGGTCACTGCTGAGGGAAATGTTGTCCGGCCTTACATGTTTGAGCCGAACTCAGACCCCGAATCGGCGACGACAGGAAACAACCAACCACCTCCTCAAACGCGCTTACAACAGGATGTTTCAGAATGGTAATTAATGTTTTTTTTTTTTTTCAAACACCGAATGCAGTAAGCTACCTAACTATTGCTTTCCTACTGATACAGTAAGTTGACCTTAGCATCACGTTAGCGCTGCATAACCGTTTACAAACTATAATTTCAGATTATGCTGGCTCCATAATGTATCAATATGTGTGAGAAGTTAACTTATGGGTTGCGGATTTGAAGTCGGACCCAACAATGTAGGGACTGCAGCATCTTTGAAAAACCGGCATTGAACTGTGCCTGATTGACGAAGCAGTCACTTGTGAAATGTGCAGAATGGACGGTTAAGTTAGAACTAAATTGCTGTGGTATTTCTGAATAAATGAACATTAGTCACTGGTCTCTTATATTAATGTTGTTCGGACGCCTGTGCAATGATGTAGTTTCCTGACATCCATCGACTGAACAGCGTTTTCTTGACATGTTTCCATGTTGTTGTTGCTCAGCATCAATGGCATGGACGCGATGTTGTCTGGTGGGACGGTGGGCAGTGCTCGGGGTGGTGACTGAAGGCGGTGACTGAATAGTTCTGACGTCACATTTTTACGGAAGTCACAACGGTTCGTGAAAAGGCACAGCTACTTTATGTAAGCTGTGTGCATTTGACTGTGGATTGACGGTTTTGAAACTTATATGGTAGTTACATAGCCACTAGACCTCAGTTATCATGAAAAAAAGCCATGGAATTTCAGTTTTGACAATATGGGACCTTTAAAGTTTTTCTAAATCGCTTTGGCACAATTTTTGAAACAGTTTTATCATTCTCTAAAGTGTAAGTACAATTGTTCTGATCCATTCTGATCAGACCTCTATTGTATGTCTGTATCCATACCCAAAACATTTAATTTATGCTTCAAAACCTAGCTATTGTGTCAGTAAATAGTTTTTTTTTTTTTTTTTTTTAGGTAAAATTTAATGGGAAAATCAGTACTGTAGTAAACAAAGAAAATTAACATTTTTATTTATACAGTACATTTATTTTTGTAGACATGTGTCACATGTAAACTGAAAATGCAGTTGCTTGTTCATTTTTACACACTGGTATGTCTTCCCATAGCACCACCACCACACATTCTACATATCTCTATAGATAAACATTTATATAGATAAATGTATCATGAACCTGACAATATCAGTTTTGATCAACAAGCCATGTACATTTAGTTATTGTGCAAATTGTAGAAAATTGTACTTCTAATTATTTTGCACACATGTCCAAAAAAAAAGCAATGTGCTTAAATCAATGCAAAATTCTAATCTGAATCTGAAAATAAGTGAAGATTTTTTTTTATTTATTTTTTTGGTCCGGATGCCATATAATGGAAGTGCATGTGCTCTGGATGTGTGCATCTAGGAAACCCATTGAAATACGACTCAGTGCAAATGTTGGTTGACGTTGCTATTACAGTGGTCATTCTTAGCAGTCTCTTATCAATTATGTTGGCAAAAAGGTCTAAATAAAGTAGCAAAACAAGAAATGTAGCTAATGTTACATTACTCAACAAAGGTCAAACTACATATTTGTACATAAATCATATAAATGCATATAAATACAATTTAAGATATATTTACCTAATTTCCTCAGGTAAAATGAACTAAACATATTGATAACATCCTGTCGGCTATATACAAATTAAGTTAAAAAAAGGATGATGAATTTTACACACTTTTTTCAGACAAATGTTTTCACAAATGCAAACAGGAGTCAATGCCTGAGGTTCTTTGCTAGCAAATTGAAAATAATTCGACAATGCAATGACTAATAGAGTTCTGTCTGTAAAAAATGAAAGGGCAATAGACCAAAATATATTTCCTTTGTCTCACAGTACATTAGCTGTGTAAACTTCCATCATATGCTGGTCAAAATATATGGTGACAACACACTTACAGTTTCCAAATTTAACCATTTTTATTTTATCCAAACTTTTAATTATATATTTGAATTATGCATATTTAATTGTATGTATATTCCTAGCTTCTAGTTGAATTGCTTTAGTAATTCTTACAGTAGTAGTTTTGCTATATTACAATAAAAAGACAATACTGTGATAAGGAAATTATGTTGAAGAATCACAAGGATCAACTGTCTATATTACATATACTTGCTTTATAGTTCTGTAGTTTTTGTTTGTTGTTGAAAAAAAAAACTGTTGAAGTTTGCATGCTGAGCATTGAAATCTTGGATTTGTAGATTTTTCTGCACATCCTCTCAAGGTCTGTTAAGGCAAGCCAAGGCAAGGCTCATTTATTTATATAGCACATTTCATACACCAAATTTAAAACTTTGAAAATGATTTAAACATTGATTTAAGAGGTTTAAAATGAATTTAAAACAGTTAAGAATAGAAAATGATTATACATAAAATATAGTGCAATCAGTTCGGATGTTGCACAGTGCTCATTCAATAAATGCACAGCTAAACAGATGAGTTTTGAGTCTGCATTAAAATGTGACAAATGTTTTAGCACATCTGATCTCTTCTGGAAGCTGGTTCCAACTGCGGGCGGCAAAATAGCTAAAAGCAGACTCCCTTTGTTTTGTGTGAACCCTTGGTGTTTCTAACTGACTCAGTCCTAATGATCTCCGTGGTCTGTTAGGTTTATATTCAGTGAGCATATCTGCAATGTATTTAGGTCCTAGGCCATTGATTTTCTGGCACATCCAACTGTTAATTTCATCAATGCATTGGCAGAGGGAGTCAATGGGGCTGTAGTCATTTGGCAATAAGGCAAGGTAAATCTGGGTATCATCAGCATAGATGTGATAGGGAATTTGGTTATGTGCTGTGATGCGGTCGGAAACCAGATTGAAAATTGTCCAGGTATCCATTTGAGTTTAAGTATTTGTTCAGCTGATTTAAAAACTAGGGATGCACCGAATGTTCGGCAACCAAAATTATTCGAGAATAAGCGAAAAGACCGAATAAATTGTACCGAACGATGATATGACGCGATCAAATAGCAACCAGCGCAGAGAGGCGCGCACTCTTTATTATGCGTCTTCAATGAGAAGAGGAAGGGGTGATTGTTGCTGGTTACTGTATGATGATTGAAATCGCGAAATGGCCTTAAAAAAATGTGTAAATAAACTGCAGAACGTTGTTTTCTAATACACGCGCGCGTGGCATGTATTCTGACAGCGCTGCACAAACTCGCAGCAGATCTGCTTGTTAACCAGGGTTCAAAGTCCAAAGCGCGGGGAAAATATGCGCTGATACAGTCGTCCGTTGCTCAGTCACATTTTTATGAATTTTTACAAGGCATGTGAATGCGATACGTACGATGTATTCGTAATGGGACTCATTTATAAATCTGTTGTCAACAAAAATAAGCATCGAGGTCTTCCTGCGCGTTTCCGCCAAAATAAAAGTTGAGAAAAAGTAAGAACTCATTACAACAGCTCTGTTTTAATACATTTATTATAACATTCACACATAGTGTTCAAATTATGATCTGTAATATTTTCTAATGTTTTCAAAGAAGTCTTTTCTCAGCAAGGCTGTTTTTAATAGTACAGTAAAAAAAATTTTAAAAAAATACATGCCTGATTCAAGAAGGGGGTCTGAT
>NW_015555805.1:47250-49327 GCF_001515605.1 Sinocyclocheilus anshuiensis | reverse complement strand
TAAAAAAATACATGCCTGATTCAAGAAGGGGGTCTGATAGCCAAAAATTATTATTTTACTAACTTATTCATTTTAAGTTAAATTGTGCTTTGTTGGTATAGTGTCTGCTAGAATGTTAAAAATGTTCAGTGTTACATATTTTTTAATTGTTTTGTAATTTTTTTTCTTTGAAAAGCAAGACAAAACAGTAAAAAGCACATTTTGGCTTTTTAATTTATGCAATGGTGAAAAAAAAAATTGACAAAATACATGGAGAACAAAAATCTGTATTCGGTATTTGGCCTTCGGCCCAGTGTTTAATTTTGTTCGGTTTCGGCTTCGGCCAAGAATTTTCATTTCGGTGCATCCCTATTAAAAACTACCTTTTCAATAATCTTGCCTGTAAAAGGAAGATTTGATATTGGTCTTTAATTGCTCAATATGGTGTTATCAAGATTGCTCTTTTTCAGAAGGGGCTTAACAACTGCAGTTCCCTATCTGTCGGTCACTACGAGTTATGTCGTGACGACATAGGGGGTTCACTTGGCTTTAAGAGAAAATGGCAAATTTGCATACCTGAGCCACTCCCTGTGCATACGGGTATAAATAGGCGACAGGTGCATCCACTCTTCAGATTTTTGCTTTGGAGCCGAGTGGATGATAATGCTTGATCTCCACAAAGCCCTTTACTCATCTGACTGGAAGAAGCTGTTCCTGGTTGGTGTTACGGTGCAAACAGCGGTGTCCCTGTCATCAGTGATTCCCCTGGGCACTTCAACTGAAAGAGCAGTTTCTCTAAAAGAGCAAACCACGGTCAGTCCGCGTCTTTTTAAAGATGCTGTTCCGTCCATGTTCTCTTGGTTGCAGTCGTTACCTGTCCTCTGTTGACGGACACGATCGTTGTCTTCAGTGTCTGGGCATCCAACACGTTGGAGCTGCGTTTGTGGATGACTCATGCGTTCATTGCGAGCGTATGAGCATGGCTTCGCTGCGATCTCGCCTCTCCCTCCTCATAGGGAGCGGAGCGGCGCCCTCTGTCTCTACCTGTCCCGGTTTCCCTGTCACGAGCAGGGGACCGCCGGCTAGAGCTCTGGTGACAGCCTACGCTCCAATCTTTCCTCCATCTTAGAAAGCACTAAGATGGAGGAAACGGAGACGTTATGTCCCCATGCCACAACCTCGAACCATCGCTGGTTGCCAGGGACAAGTTCCCGGCTCCTTAGCATAAAACCTGAAGAGTGGATGCACCTGTCGCCTATTTATACCAGTATGCACGGGGAGTGGCTCAGGTATGCAAAATCCACTAGCCAAATTTCATTGGCGTTTTCTCTTAAAGTCAGAGAGGATTGGGGCTCCCAAGTGAACACCCTATGTCGTCACAACATAACGTCTCTGTTACCTCCATGAGGGAATGAGGATTACGTACGTAACCAAGACATTTTCAGTGAGTTTGGAAAAGTCCCAGAAAGAAGTGAGGCATTCACCTCTTCTAAGAGATCTGCTTCTAAACAGTTAAGCACCCTTTTGAAAAAATATGTGGGAACATGTGTGTCAAAATAGCAGGTTCACGATTTAAGGTGCTGTACTATTTCTTCCAAAATTTTGCTATCAGAAGGCTGTCTTTATAGATGCTATAGTGAATTTCAAGTTTCGTCTTCCGCCACATCCGCTCAGCTTTTCTGAATTGTCTTTTCATACTCTGTACTGCTTTTGATTTTCTCCAAGCTGATTTTTGTCTGCCAGTCTTCTTGCTGACTTCCACAGGAGCAATATCATCAATAACATTCTTAACTTTTGAGTTAAAGGAATCAAGGAGAAGAACAACAGTCTGCAGAAATGCTTGGTGTTAAAGATATAGCCTTCATAAATAGAACACTAGTGTTCTCGTTAATGCATCTCTTTTTGACAGAGACAGATCTAGATTCAGTGGTACCCTTACGAAAAGAAGTATTCTTCTAAAAAGTACCACTTCTATACTTCTTTTAAACTAAAAATAGGAAAGTATACTTTTAGTCTACTTTGTATGTACTTCTCAGAAATGGGCTTTATGTACTTCTCAGAAATATACTTAAAATGACATTTAAGTATACTTGACTTA
>NW_015555805.1:44983-45349 GCF_001515605.1 Sinocyclocheilus anshuiensis | reverse complement strand
CCTAGAATCCGTGTTTTCATTGTTATACTGTAGGGGGCGCTAGTACACATCTTCTGTACAGAATTTCCAAAAAACAAAAGTGAAGAAGAAACCGAAACAACAGATGCTTCCACATGTATTCTAACACGATCATCAGACATAAAACAGTATCAAAACTATGTAACATTATGGAATAAAATGTCGACCAATGAAGAGATAATAATAACTGTCAATGTTGATCGAGTTGATCGACTTTATCTACGTTTTGATTATCATTCTGAATCCAATTCATAGTCTTTTTTCTTCAAAATGTTCAAAATCTTGTTTATTTCATTATTTTTTTATTTATAAAACTTACCCACATTCAAGTGTTTAAAAAAAGAATGT
>NW_015555805.1:42871-44629 GCF_001515605.1 Sinocyclocheilus anshuiensis | reverse complement strand
ACTTAAAAATATACTTGAACTTTACTTAAGTATACTTACTAAAATAAACTTGAAGTATACTACTTTTTGGTAAGAGTAGCAGAGATCAATATATCACAAAAAATTCAGATAGTGCTACATCCTTAATAGTAATGGATTAAATGTTTAGACCTCTACTGATGAGTAAATCTAGAGTGTGTCATTGACTGTGTGTGGGTCCATGCACATGCTGAATCAGGTCAAAAGTGTTTAAAACAGTTATAATTTATTTTGTAGTTTTGATTTCTGCATTATCTATGTGAATATTAAAATCCCCTGCAATAGCAAAATAGTCAAACTCTGAGGAAATCATTTATATCATTTCTGTGAACTCTTCAACAAAGGCTGGAAAGTATTTTGGAGGCCTGTAAATAATGATAAACATGTGCGTGGAGCACCTTTCAGCACAATCCCTAGATATTCAAAAGACAAGTACTAACCAAATGGCTTGCATTGATAGACATCTTTAAATAGAGCAGCTACACCTCCACCTCTCCTAACAGTCCTGCAGAAACTCATGAAAGTAAAGTTAGGACCAGTTCCTCCATTTTCTGTGAGAAGCTTAGAAGTGGAGATGCTGTAGAGAGGGGTAATGTGTCTGGCAAGCGGGGCTCTGGTGTTTCCAGTGGCTGTAATATGTTGTCCTGGCTTCCCTGGCTGTTTTTCCAGAAAGTCGTCCTTGGGTGCTGAGTTTTGGAGCTGTTCTGATGCGTCACAGTCCATCTGTGATGAGCTTTGTGTGCAGTGCTCAGCCATGATGTTCATGAGCAGTGGTTGTTTTGGCTGCGTGGTGTTATCTGTGTCCTTGTGGGATGTGTCAACCACGTGATGACTCGGAAGCTGATATGAAGTCCTGTGGTAATTCATACTCTGTCCAGGTGTGTGTGTGCCATTCAGGTCGAGTGGTTTGGCACACACTACTGAAGGATGATGAAGGGAGAAGTAGATAATGTCCTTTAGCACTCTTGCACCAAGTTTGTTTGGGTGTAGGCCATCCAGTTTAAACAGTTATCTATGGCCCCAGAAAAGATTGAAGTTGTCAATGAAGTTCACTCCTTCTTGTATACTGCAGGTTCTTTGTAGCCATGTATTCAGCCGAAGCAACCGTGAAAACATGTTAGTTCCCCTTGCCTTGATGAATGACTGAACTTTGAGTCTTCGAAGCAGGTTCACATCCATTTTGTCCGGGCCATAAGAAGGCCTGCAGTGCCGCATCAATGCCTGAAGTGGCCCACATCCGTTTGCTATCTGGGTTGTCATAGCCGTATCTGGGGTAGAGGATGCTACCGCAGCAATATGAGACTTGCAACAATTTGATGTCTCGAGTGCCTTTAGTTCACTAAAATCCTTCTTAAGGAGTTCTGACTGCTCTTTCCGAAAATCATTCTTTCCCACATAGATGATGATTCGATTTGCAGTCTTGTGCTTCATTAGAATGTTCCGGAATTCCTTGTTCACATCAGAGACAGTTGCTTGAGGAAAGCAGCATGTAGTTGTAGTCCTGCTACTGATGTTTCTGATAATGGAGTCGCCCACTATCATCACCTGGGCTCGGCTGCGCTCTGGGCTAAAACCCGCTGTCTGTATGACCTTGAGCACCTGTTAGTAGCAATGTTAGCTGCTGGCTGATACGATCCATGCTCGATCACATTTGGAGATTCCCCACCCACATTCATTAAAGCTTCAAATCTGTTCTCAAGATGTATAGGGGGTGGTAGAATACCTGTGTTTGCAAGCTTT
>NW_015555805.1:40919-42839 GCF_001515605.1 Sinocyclocheilus anshuiensis | reverse complement strand
TCATAGAGCTCTTTGTGGCGTTGCCTCAGATGTTGAACTAGATTTGTTGCGCCAAGTTCACACGTACTCCGTCTGCAGTGCGTATACAGTATGTGTATGCGGTGCAGAAGCAGGACAGACTCATTTTGCTTTCGCACAGGAGGCGTTTGCAGTCCGCTCCTGATCCACAAACCACAACATTTATCCAATATTTTGATTTCAAATCCAAACGTTGTTTCTGAAAATGCTTTTTCAGTATTGTGATTCTCTTTTATCACAGTACAGTAATACAATCTTTCATAGACATATTCACGTTTAAACTCAATAAATATAACTTTGATTAATTACCACCACGAGTGCCATCTATTATTGCCTTGTTTATCTAAAAGTGCACTTTTCCTTGTTTTAAATCTAGCCAAAAAGCCATGTGTTGACTGTGAAACAGTAGACTTTAATTATATGCATTTATGGTGTAATTACTAAATTTCCGTGCCAATCCATGTTATTTTTTACTGCGAATAATGCACTGTCACTTTCAGCACATGCAGTACAGCAGAAACGCTATAAAGCGATTTAGAAATCGCGCACGCTCAAATCGCGATTTTAATCTCACTGCCCTAGTCGATTTTAGGCCCTGTTTGTGCCATCGATTAGTGTGTCGATCAGTTTTGGCTTGTTCCTCTACGCTTGGTATAAACTGTTGAGATTCACTAGATTCAAAGGACTCACCGGCTGTATGCTGAGGATGGTCTGCTGTGTGTTCTGCCTGTTTTGGAAGTCCAGCAAGTAACTTTGTTTCAAGAACCGCAATCCTTTGTAGAAGTTTATGGCAGTTCATGCAGCAAGTAGATTCCACAAGAGGCAATTTCTTTCTTGTCTGTTTGAATGTAGGCAGCTGTGTTTTCCCGTCTCCGGAATGCAAGCTGCTGGCAGTGGGAGGCAAATAGTCTTATTTTTCGTGGTATTATTCCAGTCCCGAAAAGTTTTTAGTTTTAGTGTTTCTGCCAAAAATATGTTGTTTGAGCACTGTGCTGATCTGCTGGAGTTGGAATCTTAGAAAAATCTGAAAAAAGTACACAAACAGAGAGCAAAGCGCGGAGCAGTAAGCAAGAGCATCCAAACAGTAGTAAAGCCGGAAGTTAAGTTAAAGGGGTCATATGATGCTGCTAAAAAGAACATTATTTTGTGTATTTGGTGTAATGAAATGTGTTTATGCGGTTTAAAGTAAAAAAAACACATTATTTTCCACATACTGTACATTATTGTTTCTCCTCTATGCCCCGCCTTTTTGAAACGCGTCGATTTTTACAAAACT
This sequence comes from Sinocyclocheilus anshuiensis, assembly GCF_001515605.1. NCBI lineage: Eukaryota > Metazoa > Chordata > Actinopteri > Cypriniformes > Cyprinidae > Sinocyclocheilus > Sinocyclocheilus anshuiensis. The sequence goes on along the minus strand of NW_015555805.1, from coordinate 41,545 downwards.
CATCGGTCTGAAAAAGCGAGGTGTGCTGTGATTGGCCAGCTATCCAATGCGTTGTGATTGGCCGAATACCTCAAGCGTGAGACGGAAATGTTACGCCCCTCACATACTGTTGATGCCGTGTCCCGGCCGGAGCGACGAGACAAACACATTACAACCCATTACAAACGAGGCATTTGTTGCATCCAGTGTGGACATAATTACTGATTATAATGACTTATACTGTCTTTTTACGCGCTGCGTTGCGTTGCATTGCATCGCGCCGCGTAAACATAAAACTCTGTCTGCATTTGTGATCAGAGAAATGACAAACAACAAGTGCTACTCTACTGCCCAAAACTCGCGTTTGAATCATCAGTGGCAAATCCTTTAAATGAAAACGTACTTACGTGAGTCAGAACTGCCGGCATTTTAGTCTAACGTTACTCTCCCAGGATCAGTAAACAGTCCTCCATAAAATGCGCTGCACACATCTGGATATTTCAATTAAACTGTTCTGGAAAAGTATTGTAAATACAACTTAACCACTGATTTGTAGTCGTGTCCTCTTTTGGAAGACCAAACAAAGTAGTTTCGCTTTCACAACGAAAAACACAGCAGCCTAGCGTGAGGGGAAGCCCCGGCTTAGC
>NW_015555805.1:34397-39702 GCF_001515605.1 Sinocyclocheilus anshuiensis | reverse complement strand
CTTTTATAAAGAATATCTCTTTGGATTTGAGACTTTAGTCTTTGCAACTTTACAGATCTTCTTTATGCACCAAGAGCTTGTAACACTCCAAAGAGAAAGGAAAAATTTAAATCGCATCATATGACCCCTTTAAGTTAGATGGAAACCATTATTTTCAGGTCTCTCAAGAGATGCTTGAAAAAAAAAAAAGATTTTGAACTACATATTTTAAAATTAAACTGTCAGAATTATGCCATGTTATGTACAATATATGTACTTGACACATGCAGTAGTACTTCAGAGGGCATTCGGGTTTGATTCTGTGCAAAACATCCTGTGGCATGTTGTGCATGACAACATTTTTCGATAATCCTGTGCAATGATTTCAAAGCAGGAAGCTGAAATGGTCATTTATCATGTGCAGTGTTGGCATGTGTATGTTTAGTTTATTATTTGAACCATTCTGTCATTTCATTTGACAGCTTATTGCTAGATTTTTTTTTGGTTTGTTTTTTGTTTTTTGAAACAGCTGGTAGGTCAAATTGGTTAAAACAATAATTGATGGTAAAATATGTTAACCTCAAAGATCTGACCTTGAAAAGAGACTGTTTTAAGTCAGATACTTAAACATACCACTTTGGGTTTGTTGTGGTCTGCCATGTAATTGTTGTCACAAAAGAGTTTTGTTCAGATGCAATAACATCTCATAAAAAGACATTTCAGAGGATCAGACTTCAGAGTTGTTGAAATTTATCTCAACTGGAGGGTTGCTAAGCTGTCATAAGGCTTTATTAAAAAGCCTTCATCAGTCCAAAGTCAAGCCTGCCAAAAAAGGACACCCTTGAAGAAGTGACAAAGAACCCCAAAGTGACAGCTGAGGATCTGCAAACATGCCTTAACACCCGATAACTCACTTTAGCCCAAGCCCTGAACTCTTTTTTTTTCGAGTTCAGAAATTTTAATTAGTGGTTTACAGCAGTTGTCAAACCTTTTTGTTCTTCCGCTGGGGAGCCTGTTCCTTCAGTGACATTTAATGATTCAGTTGCAGAATCTTGTATTTTAATCAATGGTATTTGTGAAGCTGACTGACTGACAAATGACTCTTCCTTTCTTTTTTTTTATCATATATCCATCCTGGAATGTTGTTGCCCAGGTGGCCTACAGAGCATAAATTGCTTGTTAATGTTTTGTCCAAACCATTGATGAATTAATAAAAACACACCAGACAAGTTCAAATAATAACTTTTCGGTTTCATTTATAAAAATACCCGTGTACGTGTGGACATGGCCTGAGATTGGAAACTTCAGTTTTCAGTTTCAGAACAGCTGAACTGAGTTAGTTCAATCAACTCTGAGCAGGCTGACACTGACGGTGCGTTCCAAATGGGATATATCGCCCTCCGAAGGGCACTTTGAAGTAAAAACAATCATGGCCGCCATATCAAAGGGCAGATCCAAACCGAAGTGCTCAGAACTGGCCACTTCAAAGGGACCTTTGGAATGAAGGATTTCGAAGGGTACAACTTATGTACATTTTGGCCCCCATGATTCTTTGTGCATATTCTTTGCTCCGGGCACAGGATGATGGGCACTTCAAGAAACAGTTGTTTGGTCCCCTACACTCTTCAACCCTTCGAAGCTCTCACTCCAGAAGGTAAACACTTTGAAGGGATTAGGACATAGGGATGAACCCTTCCAAATGGAACACAGGCTGAGTTAAGCACATGTGCCATGACTATAAAAAGCCATGATCAATGGAATTACGATTCACCATGGCAACAGCACCTGCAAAAAGATGTCCACATACTTCTGAGTCAAAAGTTTAATTCTTAAACACTGTTATAATATCAGAGGTGAAAACTGGCAAAACAGTAAGGGTGCTTTCACACCTGTAGATCAATTGCTGTGTTCCGAAACAGGGATTAATGTTATTACAATGTTGCTTTTTATTCTTGGTGCAGTTCGCTTTCACACGGCAAAGTTTCTAAACGGACCAAATTTGTTAATACAAGTCACACGCGAGTAAACTGTTGTCTCATTGGTCAAAGTTCCACGGTTTATTTTCCGGGATTCCACTTAGCTGTCACTGCTGTCATCTGTCAGGATGGAACGACAACAGCTTTTTTTTTTTGTAGCTGTCCTTATGTTAATTTATAATTTTGAGCAGGAGTCCAGGATTCATTGGGAAAACATTTTTAAAATGCACCTACTAGGAAGAAGAGCAATAAGACGGCATTATAAAATGAAAAAGTGTGATTTTTTAAATTTTGAATGGCGAAGACGTGTCACCCACAGACATTCACAGGTTCTTTTTGAAGTATTAGCAAAACAACAAAGCTAATGCTTTTCACAGAACTTACGTAATTACCCATTATACATTGTGATATAGCCTGGTTCGTTGGTCCGTTAGATCGGATTGTTTTCTCACTACAACCGAACTGCTCCAGAGTTTGTTTTCAATTGAGTCGAGACCACCTCGTTCAGGCGATCTCAGACCGACTGTTTTGGCACGGATCCGGGCGCGATTGCGGTGTTCACATATGCCCAAACGAACCGAGCTAAGGGGGGAAACGTGCCAGGTGACACACGTGCATTAATTGACGTCTAGTTCGAGTCGATCTTGTTCGGTTCATTTGGATTTTGAGACTTCATCTTCGCAGTTTACAGCATTTCACGTCCCCCCCCCCCCCCCCACAAACACACACACACACAATGTAAAGAGCCTTGAGTGCCTGGAAAAGCGCTATATAAACATAATGAATTATTATTTATTAATAATAGCAGCTAAAAATGAAGTATAAAAGCTTTAAGCATAAAAGGTTCATGGGTGTAAGCTACATGACCTTCCAAACATTTGCCATATTAAACAAATATAATTCAGTGTCTATTTCAATGTGCAGCAGCTTTTTCCACATAGCCGAATGCTCTTTTCACATTTTTCATAATTACAGTGCATACTTTTTCCCCCTTTATCCCGAAAGAATGGAATTGAAATGTGACAACATGCCCCATAGGTGGGACATATTGCAACATGGCCACAGCTTGAAATGTTATCTGATCAGACGGAGTCACGTGACGTGCTCATGAACCTAGTCGCACTTGAGTAGAGCTCTGTACATCTGGCCCCTTTTTGCTGATTTTTTTTCGTTTTATTTTAAGTTTTACTCATTAATAATACTTTCCCAGATGGCACACAATCAGAAACAGCAGGAATTGTCTCCATCGGCTTCTCCGATTAAGAAGAAATCCAAGCCACCGACCACGGACGATATGGTGGACGAGATGGCGAACACTGTTGCGCACTTTGAGGACATTCTAAGAACTGAGTTGACGGTGATGTGGAACGAGTTCACTTCTCACATGTCAATTGTTCAGTCGCTATGCTCTAAACTGGATCTTCTTACAGGGGAGATGAGAGAACAAAAAGTTGTCGGCGATCACGATAGGCGAGTAACCGCGCTCGAGCAACAGGTAGTGGACTTACAGAATCGCAATAGGCACAGCAATCTGCGTTTGGTTGGATTGCCTGAAGGTTCCGAAAAGGATGACTCTATGGGCTTTTTGAAAAGATCGCTACCGATGTGGCTCCCATCTCTTGTGGACAAAGAGATTAAAATGGAACGAGCGCATCGCGTGCACTAGGGATGCACCGATACCACTTTTCCCAGTGTTTATCAGCTCGCGCACATCAGCTATACAGGCGTTAATACTGAATTGTTTAACATTATATTCATTGCATACATATACTTCGTAGTAGACACCCTTAACTCCTTTCTGCTGTCTGTTGTCGGTGTTTCTTTGTTTGAATATGGCGCTTATCACATGCTGTGTGGTATCGGCGTTTGGTATCGGGGCATTTTAACGGGTACGAGTACGAGTACAGGAAACCAGTATCGGGCCCGATACCGATACCAGTATCGGCATCGGTGCATCCCTAGCGTGTACACAAGGCTCTCCTCGGATCGCGCTAAGCCACGGGTTTTTCTCTTTAAACTGTTGCGGTACACGGACAGGGAGCTCATTCTGCGGGCCGCCAGACTTCATGCCCCGGTGAAAACATCCGACGGAACAACACTGTCTTTCTTTCCAGATTTTTCTCCGGTCACCGCAAAAAGAAGTGCATTTGCGCCCGTTAGGAAGGAAATGAGAGAGGCTGGCATTCAGAATTGTCTTCTTTATCCTCCAATACTGAAGGTCATTCTCAATCAAGGTGAACCTAAAATGCTATACTCTTTCCAGATTTTTCTCCGGTCACCGCAAAAAGAAGTGCATTTGCGCCCGTTAGGAAGGAAATGAGAGAGGCTGGCATTCAGAATTGTCTTCTTTATCCTCCAATACTGAAGGTCATTCTCAATCAAGGTGGACCTAAAATGCTATACTCCCCAGAAGAAGCAAGAGTTTTTCTCAGATCCCATTCATCCACCAACTCTCAGTGAACTTCAGTTGGACATTTGCTGTCTAATCGGAGAAGAGATGCTCTAAATGGTTAAGTGACTGTGTCTTTCACTGTTCACTTTAATGTTAACTTCCCAATTCATAGTTACTAGAAGCTTTCATTGTGCATACAGTATCGCTTACTGATTATGGTTTGCTCCTGACGCTTTTGTGTCTTGGAGAGCAATTTATGAATCTATTGTTTATCTGTATAAATTGAAGCATCTTGTTTTTTCGGGGGTTCCGCTTAGACAGTGTAAATCTCGGTTTGGTCTCATTGTAGCCCACTTTCTCTCCACATGGAGGGATGTTGAAAGACATTCACAACTAGTTACAATATGGCATAGGCACTCGCCTATTTTCTACAATAATAATCTTTTGTCAGGCAGTACTCCATTTCATTGTCCGCAATAGACTCATAATAAAGTAAACACGCTGGGAGATATTTATGATGATAGTGGTTTAAAATCCTTTCTAGAATCTTAAAACTGAATATAATCTGCAAGGCACCTCCTTTTTTATGTATTTGCGCATTAGATCAGCCCTACGGGCATATGGGGTGCCTTGGAACTCTCAACTGCCTATTCACCCTTTGCGCAAACTAATCCTTCCCTCTGAGGAATCTCCCTCCTCTGCTTCAGTTATCTATCTCTTTCTTCTTGAGCATTCATACAAACCTTTATCTATTACAACTGTTTGGGCTAAGGATCTTAATGAGGATGTGCATGTTTTATTTTCGGATCAGGTATGGGGTATGTTTAAATTGTCTTCTAAAAACCCTAATCACCAAATGATTCATTGGAAATTGCTGCATAGGGTTTACTTGACTCCAATGAAAAGTTTTTATATGAATCTGTCGTCTTCTCCTAAGTGTCATCTCTGTTCGCAAGGC
>NW_015555805.1:32446-34124 GCF_001515605.1 Sinocyclocheilus anshuiensis | reverse complement strand
CTGACAAAGTTCGGCAATGTGTAACCTCATCCTCATTGGTGGATAGTTGACGTTTATTAAATCCTTCTGCTAAGTCTTTCACTTTCTTTTTTGCTACTCATAAATCCTATTCACGAATTGACTATATTTTCATTTCTATTTTATCTTCAGCTGTTCGTGATGCCGATATCTGTTCCTTATCTCTGTCGGATCATGATGGAAATTTGTGCAGATTATCTTTGATCCCTTGGCCATCTCGTGCCACTAGATGGCAATTTAACCCTAAATTGTTACAGGATGGAAACTTTTGCAGTCAATTCAGAAATAAATTTGCTGAGTTTATTGAAATTAACCGAGGTTCAGTGGATGATCCCCGAACACTTTGGAATGCAGTTAAAGGATTTATAAGGAATAACTCAATTTCATATGCCTCTTTCCTTCAGAAAAACCGTCACAAAAAGATAGTTGAACTGGAATCACAGCTCCAGAATCTGACTAGAGATAATTAACGTTATTTCTCAGACAATACACTCGGTTAGGTCTGAACTTAATTCATTACTGAGATCCAGGGCAGAATTCCTGATTCAAAGATCCAGGCAGAATTACTATTTTCAAGGGAGTAGACCAAGCACCTTTTAGCTCTAAAAAATACGCAACAGTGAAAAGTTTGCTAATATTTCAGCAGTGAAATCCCAATCTGGGCTCATTATGACAGACCCACAAGACATTAATATCGCCTTCCACTCTTTTTACTCTAACCTCTATAATACTTCTGCTGATGGTGACCCTGAATCTTTTGCATCTTTTCTGTCCAACCTCGATTTACCTAGGCTGTCAGATTCGGATTCGGATTACCTGGCTGAACCGATCACTCTTCAGGAACTGGAGTCAGCAATCCAATCTATGAACAAGGGGAAATCCCCAGGCATAGATGGTATTCCAATTGAATTGTATACTACTTTTTGGTCTGATTTAGACCCCATCATGTTAGATATGATAAATTTTTCAGTTACTCAAGGCTCATTTCTCCCATCTATTAATATAGCTGTTATTTCTCTCCTGTTCAAAAAAAGATAAAGATCCGACTTCCTGTTCTGCCACTCTCTTTGATAGGGACTGATGTTAAATTATATGCTAATTTTTTCATGAATGACTTTTGGGACCTCACCTTGTCCGTCCAACAAAGATGTTTACTGTTAGCTGCTCTCACAGCAGCAAAAAAATTGCTAGTCAACCATTGGAATCCTCCTCACACAATGGACAGACGAACCTGGACTGTGTATTTGTTGGACATTATCTCAATGGAACTCTCAACTTGTCGTATACATGGATCTAATGTGAAAACTGTAAAGTTATGGCATTCAGCTTTTAATGTTGTCAGCTTTTCTAAAATCTTTAGGGACTGATGTTAAATTATATGCTAAAGTACTATCTCGTCATCTAGAGAAATTTATGAATAGGCTAGTTCATCATGACCAAACAGGATTTATTAAATCTCGCTCAGCTTCGGATAACTTGCGCAGGTTATATCATATTATTAATTCAACTAGTCTACCAGGGTTGGGGTGGGTTCTAAATTTACACAGTTGCTGTTTGTTTTATATTACTACGAAGAAAATTCAATAAACAGTTATCATCAAAAAAAGAAATGTTATCTGATCTAATGTAATATATATATATACAGTATATATATATATAT
>NW_015555805.1:25011-31940 GCF_001515605.1 Sinocyclocheilus anshuiensis | reverse complement strand
AAACAGGATTTATTAAATCCCGCTCAGCTTTGGATAACTTACGCAGGTTATATCATATTATTTATTCAACGAATATGTCGTCCTCCCCTTGCGCAGTATTATCTCTAGATGCGATGAAAGCTTTCGACCAGCTAGAATGGAACTATTTATGGGCAGTTCTACAGCATTTGGATCTAGGATCGAGTTTAATAAACATGATAAAAGTTCTGTATGCCAATACAGCAGCCACTGTTCTCACAGGTTCTGTTTGCTCTAACCCATTCTTTATACACCGAGGTACTCGTCAGGGTTGCCCACTTTCTCCTCTGTTATTTGCCCTATCCTTGGAACCCTTGACTCAAGCAGTCCGACAATCTGAAATTATTTCTCCCATAATTATACGGAATACTCATCATCATATTTCTCTGTTTGCTGATGATATCTTATTGTTTTTGGAGAAGCCGTCGCATTCTATTGCTCATGTGTTGAATTTATTTGACCATTTTGGTTCTTGACTCAAGCAGTCCGACAATCTGAAATTATTTCTCCCATAATTATACGGAATACTCATCATCATATTCCTCTGTTTGCTGATGATATCTTATTGTTTTTGGAGAAGCCGTCGCATTCTATTCCTCATGTGTTGAATTTATTTGACCATTTTGGATCTCTCTCTGGGTTTAAAATTAACTGGAGTAAGTCATGTTTACTTCCTCTCAATTATAAAATTGATTCCATGTCCCTTTCTATATCTATTCCATTGGTTCAAAACTTTAGGTACTTGGGGATAGATGTTTTACCTTCCCTCCAGGAAAGCGTTTCTACACGAGGAGTAATGTAATTATATATATATATATATATATGAACATATTATAAAACTTTTAACTTATATTATAAAACTTAAGGCATTTTATTTCAAAATATAATAAAATTGGAGGTCAAATAAAATGGTGTTCGGTGAAGCACTGTCTTTTAGTTGTTATTTTTTATTTTTTTTTTTTTATCTTATTTTTAGTTTTATTGTGTATAGGTTATCAGTGTATATATAATGCAACACCAAATAAGATTATGTCAAAAATCCCACTTAGTTTTAACTACTTGGCTCCATTCTGGTATGCAACCTCCAATCAATATCTCATGGACAGAAACAAGTTCGGGTCTTAATTTTTTATGATTAAACATCACAGAGCAGTACTTTCTCAGCAGATTTCTAGGAGTAAAGTCGGTTAGGAAACAGATGTTTCACATTGACTTTAAACATCATTCACAGCAACAGACAAACTAGAAACCTCCTGCTGGAATATGCCCAGGGCTTTCATGTTACACATGTCAGAATAGGTCTTTTGAAAGGGTGAACACACAAAAATCTGTTTTGAAAGCTGGGTATGAAAAAAAAAACATTCTTAAGTGAAAAAAATTAAAAAATTAAAAAATAAAAATTTGACCATTTTGGATCTCTCTCTGGGTTTAAAATTTATTTGACTTCCCCTCAATTTTAAAATTGATTCCATGTCCCTTTCTATATCTATTCCATTGGTTCAAAACTTTAGGTACTTGGGGATAGATGTTTTACCTTCCCTCCAGGAAAGCGTTTCAAAAAACTATAATAGTATTCTAGCCAAAGTATCCTCAGATTTGGAAAATTGGTCTCGTCTTCCTACTTCTTTTCAGGCTCGTATATTTGTGATTAAAATGAATGTTCTCCCATGTATTAATTTCTTTTCTTCCATGATTCCTCTCTCCCCACCGGTTGGCTACTGGAACAAACTTGATGCATGTGTTTCACGGTATATATGGGATGGGAAACGTCCTCGTATTAAACTGACTACCTTACAATGATGTAGGTTACATGGAGGTCTTTCTTTTCCCAATTTTAGACTTTACGCTCAAGCCTGTTCCCTCCGCCCTTTATCAGTCTGGTTTGCTCCTGACGCTTTTGTGTCTTGGAGAGCAATTTATGAATCTATTGTTTATCTGTATAAATTGAAGCATCTTGTTTTTTCGGGGGTTCCGCTTAGACAGTGGGTATGAAAAAAAAAACATTCTTAAGTGAAAAAAATTAAAAAATTAAAAAATAAAAAATCCTATGACCAAAAACTAATGGAGTGAGACTCAAAGAGGATTCCAAGGGAAATGTACTGTACTGTCAGCTGAAAGAACTGAGACAGTCTGCATCTTAAAATCACCTTGTTGTTTTGACTTTTCTCTGAAAAAAAAAAAAAATCACATTTAAAACAAAAACATGAAATAATAATAAATCTTTCACTTCACTGTGTCCATTGAAAAGGCAATAATGTCAACACAGCATGTATATTTTGATGTTAAAGAAATGTCTCTTATGTCTTAATTGTTAACACATCAACATAAAGTGAATTTGTGACATATTGAATGTCCTGCCTCTGAGAAACATAATAAGAGCTATCAGCAAACTATATGGGAGAATGGATTACTGTTTTCACATATGCTATGCCTTGCCATTGCACATAACGCAAATTGTATATAATGTGCCTTTTTCCTCAACTCCAGACTCAGTGATTGCTTACATTAAAAAAAAAAATAGATGACCTTGCAAAATGGCTGCACGCTTTAGTGGTTTTAACACTCTAGTGTGTTTCCATAGGGATAAAGATGCAAATCAGAGACTCAAAAATACATATTACTGTATATACTGCTGCCAGGAGACAATAAAAATGTTAACTCTTTCTGCACAGGGCCTATGCACTGTTGAATATCATGGTACTAGAAATCAGCTGTCTTCTGAACTGACTTGTAATGTAGTGTTGAATTAATAGAAAGTACAAAAAAAGTGTACTTAAGCTAAAATTGTCTTAAGATGATTTTTTTTTTACTCCGTTAAATAAATATCAGTTAAAATCCCAACTCAATCCAAGCAGCTGAGTCTTTAGCCATCTTCAAGAATCGACTAAAAATACATCTCTTCCATCTTCATTTTACCCTCTAACTCGAGCACTCTCTATTCTAATTATATTCTTTCAAAAAATAAAATAAAATTTTGTCCCTTTTAGAATTGCACTCTATTAATTTACTAACTGCTTGTTTTCTTTTTTGTATTTTTGTATTTTATCTATTTGTTTTCTTTGTACTTGTTGTACAATTAACAAGAGCAAAAAAGGCCTCTAACACTAGCTTGCTCTATTGTTTTTGCTCTAACACTAGCTTGCTCTATTATATAATAAAAAAAAAAACCTTGCTACAGTATGTGTACTGCGTTAAGCTAACTGATGCTTGTTATAGTACTTGCATATCATTGCTCTTTTGTTGATTTTGATTGCTTCCATTGTCCTCATTTGTAAGTCACTTTGGATAAAAGTGTCTGCTAAATGTCTACAGTAAATGTAAATGTAAATGTGTACATGTTTGGCCAAAAACAAGAATTATTTGACTATGTAAAAACAGCTTCCATATTTAACTTTACTCAAATAAAGTACAAATTCCAAGTTATACTTGTTTAGTAATGATTTACAATTATTCAAGTACTTCACACCCCTGATGTAGTGTTTAGAGCAGGGTGGACAGCCCTGGTTTAGAGGAATAAATAAACCAGTAATGGTATGTCATGTGAATATGTTAAAGGCTTATGTTGCACATAATATGTCCCAAGACAATTCCACTAGTAAATAGGTGTCTGTGTCTACTGTAGTTGTGCTTGAATTGCTTTACACACTGAGGAAGGCTTTGAGCCGAAACGTCTGTGTCTTTTCCCATCAGTAATGAATGTAAAATAAAAGAAAAAAGAAGATTGTTCTCGTGAGTGCGGATCATAATTTCCTATACTAAGTAACTCAACAGATTGACGCACCAAAATAAAAAGATCAAGTAATGCAAGAGCGCAGTGCAAACGACGTTGTTATACTGTAGTTGTGCCACCACCATATTGCCCTGAGGAGCATGGGTTAGTGGCAAAAGATGCTCCGACCTTGTGTGCCCGTTTGCAGAACTCTGCAGTTCTGGCACTGCGTGAAAAGAGGAATTTCCGGGATAAATCTGACATGGGAAATTTCTGTCAAACTTAAGGTGTATGACCCGTGTACGAAAATTTCCCAGGCAAGTGTGCTGAGTCCCGTACACGACCATACACTTGAGATGCACAGAGATTTCCGGATACAGGATATTTCTGATTGCACACACTAGACTTGTTCAGAGATTTCCAGTACACCAGCCCTCATTATTATAGTAAAAGTGTATATACTATGTTTTTTGGCAGATTGACTGCCATTTGTATAACGACAGTTTTACTACAAATACCACGTTAAGCTATGGTTAGTGTACCATGGTGAGTACAATAACCATGTTTTTTGGTTTTATTTGTACCGTGGTTAATGTCGTAATTAAGGGAGCAAGCACTGTCTTGTTTTTTTTCGGGGAGTTTATCTGTTAAAAATGTATCGACCAGTCATTTTAAATCTAGTTTAAATTAATCCGAACTGAATGAATCTAAACGAGTCTTTTAAAAACAATCGCAAAATTTGAAAAAAAAAAAATTACAATTCACACTATTCGCGGTAGTGTTGTATCTCGGGGTTTGTTGTAGTTTGGTAATGAACAGTAATATCACGCACTGACATTCCAGGCCTCGCATTTAGAGCTGATTCACACGAGACTCTCTGTTCCCAGACCCAAGCATTCATCTGAAGGACTGTGAAAATGTGAAACCTTTGAACCACCGGTGACAGTTTCCACATGATAAATAAAAAGGACATGCCAGAGGATGATAGGGGTATTGATATTTCACTGAAATTAGCCTGCTGTACTCACTGTTTCACACATACGGTTGTGGTCAAAAGTTTACATCACATTCCAGAATAATAAAGTTATATAATGTTTTTTTTATTATTATTATTATTTAGGACTGGCCTGATGAAGCTATTTAATTTAACAGATTACATTTACATTTACATTTTATCTGCTAATCAGAATTATAGCTGATTAAATAAAAAGAAATAGTGGTTCATGTTTGTTTTGTGATAGTGTTTCATGAGTCCTTTGTCCTAAACAGTTCAACTGCCCGCTTTTCTTAAGAAAAATCCTCCAGATCCTGCACTTTCTCAGGTTTTCCAGCATATTTTGCATATCTGAACCCTTTCCAGCATTTCAGATCCATCTTTTCACACTGAGGACAATTGAGGGACTCATACACAACTATTTCAAAAGGTAAACACATTTACTGATGCTCAAGAAAGCAAAACAATACATTAAGAGACACAGGGTGTAAACTACTTGAATTCGACCGAGACTGCCTTGCTTTCAGTTGTTGAAGCCCTAAGACTGGCAAGAGAGGCTTCCAAATCTTCTATACTGTGTGTGTGTATATGTGTGTGTGTGTGTGTGTGTGTGTGTGTGTGTATATATATATGCCTTGCTACGTGTACTGCGTTAGGTTAACCAAGACTTGTCATTTGCACTTATACATTGTTGCTCTTTTGTTAGTTTTGACTGCTTTTATTGTCCTCATTTGTGAGTCGCTTTGGATAAAAGCATCTGCTAAATAACTAAATGTAAATGTAAATGTAAATTGGATGATCAGGGAAAACTGCAAATTTTTTCTGAAAATAAGTATAAAAAAAGTCTTTTATGTAGCTTCTGAAGGACAGTACTAAATGAACAGATATGATCTTTAAGCAAAACAAGAAAAATTTACTCATCATCCTGTTCAAAATGTACACCCCCAGCTGTTAATGCATTGTGTTTCCTTCTGGAGCATCGGTGAATGTTTTCACCTTTTATAATAGTTGTGTATGTGTCCTTCATTTTTCCTCAGAGTGAAGAGATGGATCTCAAAATTATAAGTCATTGTCGGACAGGGGCCAAATATGCAGAAGCTGCTGGAAAACCAAGGAATTTGCAGGACTTGGAGGATTTTTCTGAAGAACAGCAGGCAGTTGAATTGTTCAGGACAAAGGACTCATGAAAAACTATCCTAAAACAAAAACAGCTGTGGGTCATCCAGTGTATGTAAACTTTTGAACATTTTTATAAATTATACATTTTCATTTTTATAAAATCAGTAAATGTAAATATATATTATGTAAAATTGCTTATTCAGGACAGTACTAAATAAAAATAGCATGCATTATGATCCCTCTTATTTTGTTAAAATGATCGCATATTCTGCTAGGGGTATGTGAACTTATGAGCATAACAGTATCTTCTGTAGCTTCTGAAAGGCAGATTTAAATGAAAAAAATATGGCATGATCCTGATGGTGCCATTAGAGTTGTAGAATATGTTTTTGTGACTGTCTGACTGAGATGGAGCGGTAATCACTGTCCTGGCTTTGCAGTGTCCGTTGCAAGTGTATTCATTATTGTGTTTTGTCTTTTGGTTCATATACATTTTTTATTGTTTCTTTTTTAAATTATTGTATTTTTTAATCAGTTTAATGATTCACTTGAAGTGTCTGTGTTTGCAAAATATTTAAACAATTTTTCTCAATCTAAATGATGTTGCAGTCCTGCTAAGTTTAATAATATTTGCAGTCCTGTTAAATGTTTGCAGTCTTGCATTTGCTGAAAAATAAAAATTGAGTTTTGTTGATGCCTTGCTGTGTTTGTGGCTTTGTTGACAGTTTTTATAAGCGCATATGGCACACTTTTGTGTATAAGGCCCGTAGCATTTAAAATATATTAAGTGTACGGTAATTAATAGACGTTCACTGAGACATGAGTGGCCGTTTATGGAGATTTAACTGCTTGTACCCTGGATTTTGCGGAGACTTTACTTCTCATGCACAGGGATGTACGTGGATTAACGGTGAGTGAGTAAACATTTCGGTTACACTTTACTTGAAGGGGTGTGCATAAGACTGACATGACACCTTCATAATCATGACATGACACCTACATAATCATAACATGACACGTCATGAATATGAAGGTTTTTTTATGCATGTTTATGACAACTGTCATTAAGTGTCATTCGCTCAGTTATGT
>NW_015555805.1:23570-24644 GCF_001515605.1 Sinocyclocheilus anshuiensis | reverse complement strand
GCAGCAGCCGCTTGCTTTAGTTAAAAATAACAGTGTTCTGTGAATGTTGATGCTTTAATAACAAATATTTATTGGGAGTGTGTATGATGGGATTTCATAAATTTCATGGTAACGTAAAAAAAGTAAAGTAACTAGTAATGTAACTAATTACTAATTACTTTTGAAATAAAGTAATCATAACAGTGACATGGTTACTTTTAAAAGGAGTAATCAGTAATCAGTAATTTGATTACATTTTCAGAGTAACTTGCCCAACACTGCTCAGGACAAACAAGGGACTCATGAACAACTATCACAAAATATAAAAACAGTTGTGGATCATCCAGGAAATGACACACAGCATTAAGATTCAAGGGTATGTAAACTTTTGAACGGGGTCATTTTTATAAATTCAGTTATCATTTTGTCTTGTGGAGTCTGATAAACATCTATTATGTAAAATTGCTTATTACTAAATAAACTAAATAAAAATAGCATGCATTATGATCCCTCTTATTTTGTTAAAATGATCGCATATTCTATGTGAACTTTGCAGTGTCCGTTGCAAGTGTATTCATTATTGTGTTTTGTCTTTTGGTTCATATACATTTTTTCTTTTTTCTTTTTTAAATTATTGTATTTTTTAATCAGTTTAATGATTCACTTGAAGTGTCTGTGTATATTTAAACTCCAAATGATGTTGCAGTCCTGCCGAGTCTAATAATATTTGCAGTCCTGTTAAATGTTTGCAGTCTTGCATTTGCTGAAAAATAAAAATTGAGTTTTGTTGATGCCTTGCTGTGTTTGTGGCTTTGTTGACAGTTTTTATAAGCGCATATGGCACACTTTTGTGTATAAGGCCCGTAGCATTTAAAATATATTAAGTGTACGGTAATTAATAGACGTTCACTGAGACATGAGTGGCCGTTTATGGAGATTTAACTGCTTGTACCCTGGATTTTGCGGAGACTTTACTTCTCATGCACAGGGATGTACGTGGATTAACGGTGAGTGAGTAAACATTTCGGTTACACTTTACTTGAAGGGGTGTGCATAAGACTGACATGACACCTTCATAATCATGACATGACACCT
>NW_015555805.1:18734-23485 GCF_001515605.1 Sinocyclocheilus anshuiensis | reverse complement strand
GTCATGAATATGAAGGTTTTTTTATGCATGTTTATGACAACTGTCATTAAGTGTCATTCGCTCAGTTATGTAATTTTTAATGCAAAGATGACATTATTTGAGATGTCTTTGTTATGGGCTATGGTTAGGGGTAAGGGTAGGGGTAGGGTTAGGTTAGGGTTAGGTCAAATAATGTCATATTTGCATTAAAAATGACATAACTGAGCGAATGACACTTAATGACAGTTGTCATAAACATGCATAAAACCTCCTTCATATTCATGACATGTGTCATGTCATAATTATGAAGGTGCCATGTCAGTCTTATGCACACCCCTTCAAGTAAAGTGTTACCAACATTTCTGTCCGTGTCTGGGAGTTTATCGCGTTAGTGAGCAGACTGGAAAACTGCAGCGCACAAAAGAGTCCGTTTCTGTCAGTGTCCAGAAACAAGAAATGCCAGGGCACATACACGGAAACTGCTGGAAACGTTCCGTTTATGGGTTCGTGCGCTGACATGAACAGTGCCGAAATGCACCTTTTCATGCAGTGTGGGTAATCTGAAGTCCCATCTCTCTCACTTGCCTGCCAGTCAGTCTGAAGCTGTGAGTACCTTGATTGGTAAATATCCCAAACTTTTTACTGATGTGCCATCCCTAATTTGTCATGATATTGATGTAGGTGACAGTCAGCCAATTAAGCAACAGCCTTACCGTGTAAAGCCAAAAAAACGTGATATCATGAAAAATGAGGTACAGTATCTACTTGAACATGGTCTTGCCGTGCCTAGCCAAAGTCCGTGGAGTTCCACATGTATATTAGTACCAAAATCTGACTCCACCTATAGATTTTGTACTGATTATCGTAAAATCAATGCAGTGACTAAGCTAGATTCCTTCCCACTTCCGAGAATGGAAGATTGTGTAGACCGTATTGGTAGTGCACATTACATCACAAAATTAGACCTGCTCAAAGGGTACTGGCAAGTCCATTTAGCATCTCGTGCTTCAGAAATATCAGCATTCGTGACCCCTGCTTTTGGCATGTGAAATTCCCCTTCCACATTCCAGCGGCTTATGAACAGAATGTTGTCAGGAGTACCAGACTGTGAAGTGTATCTGGACGATGTCGTAGTGTACTCAAACTCTTGGGAGGACCATTTGACTAAGTTGGATGTAGTGTTTGGCTGGTTGGCCGATGCTTCTTTAACTTTGAATCTAGCCAAGGGTGAATTTGCTAAGGCTGTTGTTGCATATCTTGGCAAATGTGTTGGACAAGGTCAGGTGCGGCCAGTGGAGGCTAAGGTTTGCGGAATTGTTGAGTTTCCTACCCCAACTAACAAGCGTGAGTTGCGGCGCTTCTTAGGGATGGCTGGGTACTATCGGGGTTTTCTGTAGAAACTTTGCTGCTATCGTTTCATCCCTTAATGACCTTTTAAGTACATCTAGGAAGTTTGTGTGGACTTCAGAATGTATGAGTGCTTTTAATGCTGCTAAGGATCTACTTTGTACTGCTCCTGTTCTCTTTGCCCCCAATTTTTCATCACTGTTCAAGTTACAGGTGGATGCCAGCGCTACTGGAGCCGGGGCAGTTCTGCTGCAGGAATATCCAGCTGGAATCGAGCATCCTGTATCTTTTTTTCTCCAAGAAGTTTTCTAAGACCCAACAAAATTACAGTACAATTATGAAAGAAGCGTTAGCTCTATTGTTAGCACTTCAGCATTTTGAGGTGTATTTGGGTGGAAGTCTTAGTACCATTACAGTTTATACTGATCATAACCCCTTGGTGTTTCTAATGAGAATGTCCAATGCTAATCAACATCTAATGCGGTGGTCCCTTATTATGCAGGAGTATAATATTGAAATCCGGCATAAAAAGGGAGTTGACAATCTTGTAGCTGATGCTTTGTCCAGAACTTAGGTCTGGACAAAGCACACACACAACACCATTTTAATTCTGTTACGTGACCTTCCCTCCCCTAGTCTTGATAAGGGAACGTAACAGAATTTACGTTCAAATTCTGTTATGTTCCCTTATCAAGTCTAGGGGAGGGAAGGTCACATAACAGAATAAAAATAGTGTTGTGTGTGTGTGTGTGTGTCAGCAATGAGGATCAGTGACCAACCTCAAATTACAAAAAGAGAACACCAATTTAGTATTACAAGTATTACATTTTTATTGTAATATGCAGGAGGGTTTCCAAGACTTCAAGAGGGAGCTCAGGCCAAAACAACAAACATAATACATTTACCTAATAAACAGAAACTAACTAACCTACCAAAACAAAAGGAAACAAAAATGCATCAAAATACCCTAACTCCCTTACTAACAAATACAGGAGAAAACAAGTCCAGAAAGAAAATGGCACCCCCTCTCTACTTAACCCCGTCCTAAATTAACAATGCAAACTTAAGTTAAGGATACAATAACAAAACAAAATAGAAACAAATATTAACTTACAAATAACAGGATTTCTGGTTGTAAAGATGGAAGTTACAACAACAGGTGGATTAACCCAATATCACTAAGGGAATCCAATCAGCAAAATATGGTTCACACCAAACAAATCAGACTGTTCCAAGTTAAAACAAAAGTCAGTGAAGGGTCAAAAAAGTTAGTTATGATTGATTGATTTGTAGAATAATGTTCTACAGAAGAAAGAAATTAATACAAGTTTGTAATGCCATGATGGTCCTTTATTTGCCCCGAGGGAATTCTCTAAAGATTCCAGTAAGAAGATATTTGCCCTGAGGCTTGACGTTAACGACAGAACTGAAATGCTGTGGCCCAAACATTCTTCTACACTGTTAAAGGTCATCCAGCCAAGTAGAAGGCTGACTCTTAAGAAAAGGTCAGATATGCTGGTTGTATGTTGAAAACCTAATGCGAGTCCTTGTAAACAACTGCAGGGCTGGCCAGCTGTTAACTGTCCTATGTGTATCAACACAGAGATTTTCTCTAGCGCTCTCCTACAGCATACTAATGCTTTAGATTCTGATATAAGAGATAGATCAGGATCTTAAGAGGTTTATCCACCATTATACATGCTTTACAACATGCTTTTTACTGTGGAACACACACTATTTATACACTCATACACTTATTTATCTAACACTCATACTCAGTCTACACCTCAAATTTGCACATAATATACAGTACCTGTACATACAAAACTGTCTATTGTAATATACCTGCACATACAATTGTCAATTTATATATTTTTATTCCTTATTTACTTGTTCTATTTTTTTTATTTTTTATTATCTGTGTTTTTTGTTCTGTCACTGTCATTCTGTTACACTGTGGAAGCTTCTGTCACGAAAACAAATTCCTCGTATGTGTAAACATACCTGGCAATAAAGCTCATTCTGATTCTGATTCTGATTAAAAGAGCTGTTTGTCAGCCTGTATCATTCAGTTTTCCATGTTCTTATCTCAAAAAAAAAGAAAAAATCGCTTTCCTCAGCCAGCTGTAAAACTACCCACTCATACTTAGAGGAGTCTTATAATGCCTGGCCTATGGAAATGGTAGTGGTGTGGTGCCCTTTAGAACACTGAGCAGGTTATGAAGGAAATTGAAGATTTTTAAGGTAGTCTGCAGTGTATTTAAAGCTAAGTTTACTTCAAATGTTCATTAAACAAGTATCTAGCACTAATTAAGCAGATTTTTTGAAAGCCCCCTTAAAAGGCTTGGTAAATGCTAAACCATTTTCATTGTGTTGATATATTCGGGGTATAAATTTGTACAGTTGCATTCATACTGTACATTTTCATACAGTATTGCAAAGTGTTGTCATAAAACTCTAGATGGTGCTGGTTCTAACTCAGTCTGAAATAATCACATTATCACTCACATGGCGCACCTGATTGGTTCTTTTCACATCAGCGGCCAATGAGCTTGCTGCTCAACATTCAAATATTAGGTTAGTGCTTGATGTATAGACCTGCTATGGGTGATTTCATATACAGTATGTTATATATGGGTGTTATGTGACATGTTATATGTGCAGCAGCAGTATTTCTTACATGCTCACAGCAGCATGTCTGTGGATGTATTGGCAGTAGTAAGTCTTGGTATTGGTCTGCCACAGCAGCAATCTAAGACCAAACACATTAACATTGCCATGTACTGTATATTACCATGTCATAACTATCTTAATAATCATTTAAATGAGTTAAAGCAACAAAATTGTTGAACATTTTGCTTGTGCTTAATTTAACTGTGTCCAAGCTACTTAAATACATAAAACCAAAGTTTACTTAATTTGGAACTACCTGATCATTTTTGTAATACAAACTGAAACAAGGCAGTGGATTTTTTGCTTGCTTTTTATAAGGCTGGACCAATAGAAATGACGCAATTAAGGGTTACTTCACACGTTTTTGAGTAAAGGGAAAGACGTGTTAGTGTTTAATGACCATTTATGTTTAATTTAGAAGTTTCTGTTACGTAGAAGTTCTTGTAGTTACCACTGTGTTGTAGAGTAGAGCTTAGGTTAGGTTGTAGATGACTGTGAATTTAGTTTTTATTCTAATGTGTGACACTCAATCAGCAATTATACTAATGCCAGTGCAGTGACAGGCAAGTCTGTATTTGTTCATTGCAACTGTTTGATATGCTAGCTATTGAAAGTATTTTAATATTAATGAAGAATTCATATTACTTACTCTTTGTAAGTAATTAGTTCTGTAGTGTATTGACAAATGTTAGGTAGACTTTAATTTTTATTAATGTAACACAGCTGTTAAATTTTGAGAAAAAAAAAAAATA
>NW_015555805.1:15042-18344 GCF_001515605.1 Sinocyclocheilus anshuiensis | reverse complement strand
TATATATAATCCCACTCCTTTTTTTCCTGAATTTGTAGCGTACTACCATATAATACTCCATCATGGAGATGCATATCCTCCAAAACAAGTTTCTTCTGTGGCTTAGGCTGCAGACAAGCACAAATCATCTGACAGCATTCAGTGCAAAAAGGCGAGAGACGTCTTAATTAGCTTGTACTTTACTCTCTTTGATGCTATAGGTCTTATTTGTAATATTTAAAATTGTCCTTTTTTGTTCTTTGATAAAGTTCTCACCTTGTGACAGGCCAGGTCTTGTCCAGAGGTTAACACTGATCATGTGGCATTCATAGGTTGTAGGATAATCCCTGCACATAATTTCATACATAAAGGAAGCCTAGAGACCACACTGTCATTGGCTTTGCCTGGTACCTGCCCTTCTGGAAGACAGTACACTCTTGTGCTTGTAGGACATAGATGCTGTATGATGTTTAATACATTACTACAGCATGTTGACTATAGGATGTTTCTTTAAAATATTTAACAAAATAGTTCATAACACACACCATGAAAGTTTGAAAGCAGATTTCTTCATGCACTCACTGCATCCAAAGTCAATCAGTTTGACTTTCATGGTGTCCTGGTTCCCCAGAAAGTTCTCCAGTTTGATGTCCTGATGGAAGACACCACACTCACATAACATGTTATCAATGACCTGCCACATAATATGTTGTGCTGTCCCCTTTTCAATGCTTCCTTCATGGAGCTCCATGAAACTAAACAAATCCATGCAAGAGAAGGGCCAATCCATGGCCATAGTGTAGTGATCTGTGTCACCCTTCCAGTCCTGAGGAAAGCTAGGGCCCTTATTGGCCATGAACTTGATCTCCAAGAAAGCTATTATATAAATAAAAAAAGAGAGCTACTATATGAATCAAATCAAATAAATTATGAATAAAATATTGCATACTCAAATTAGAATGGTTGTTCATTTAGGGGCAGTTTTAACTTGATATCCTAAAAAATAAAAAATAAATAATAAAAAAACATCCCTAAACAATGTGAATCATTTTGTTTCTAAATTAAAATGATCACATACTGACCGGATTGTTAAATAAATAAATTGTTAATAAAACTATACTCTTAATTCAATTTCTGATATTTGAAGTGTTACTCTAAAATGTTTAGTGTGATAATGACATCAGTATTTTGGGGTAGTATTCTTTGTAATAAAAAGGGAATAAGAACAGAAGTTCCACAACTGAAGAATCAGCCATTAAACAATCCTTGTGTTATCATAACATGTGTTTGTACCATTGGTAAGTCTCTGATATGACCTCACCCTGATCTATCCCTGCATTCTCAGTCTGAGTCAGTTCATATTTTGCAGCTCTGCAGTGAGGAAATGGAAAGTGGGCCACCTCCAGAAGCCCTTCTTCCTCTTTTTCTCCTCTCTCCCTAACTCCTGGAAGTGGTGTTAGTGAGGGAGGCAGAGGTGCTCACCCTGTGGTCTGTGTGGGACCTAATGCTCCAGGATATTCAAGTGGACTTTTTTTTTTAATGCACTATCATTTGAATGAGGTGTTACCAAGGTCTCTGAGGTCATTAAAAATCCAAGAGGGCTTCAAACTCAGTCTCACAAGAAGTCAGTTCAAGTTTAGTTGTACAAAATCATACAACCTAAAGGCACCTTTCAGGACACTCAAGGACACCTTACAGCATAGATAGTAAAATCAATAATATACAAAGCAATACAAAACACAAATAAACAAACTATAAACACAAACATACAATTACTAGTTACTAGTTTTTTTTTTAGAATACCAAATAAAGGAGAACTGCAATGATTGATCCATGATGTTACCACGGCATTAAAAAAAAATGTGAGTAATATGAGAGCTGAAAGAAATCAGTATCATACCAAGACTTTTCACCTGGGAAGACGTGCTAACTGGGCAGTCATCACACAGGAGAGTGAGAGATGGAGTTTAAGGGTGTATTCACACATGCCTTGTTTGTTTCGATTGAATCAAACTCAAGTTCTTTTCCCCCTTTGGTGCGGATCTTTTGGGCAGGTGTGAATACAGCAAGCGCACTCTGGTGCGGACCAAACAACCACACTGAGATTCACTTGCAAAAAGGGCAGTGTGAAAGCGAACCGCATCTAAAATTAAAAATAAAAATCAACATTGTATTTGGTCCAGACCAAAGCAAGTGAACTAGCGGACTTTGTGAATACACTCTAAAATAAGGTTACTAAATACTAGGGCTGGTAAGCGATAACATTTTTTATCTAACTAACCCTTAAATGCATAATTTACTTACTGCACTCTCAAAAAATAAAGGGTTTATGGTAGTATTTTAAGGGCACATAATACTATTCAAAGGTATAGTATGCACCTGTTACTGGATGCATGTTTCTTTTTTAAGGGTGTATTCACACCTGTCTTGTTTGGTTCGATTGAATCAAACTCAAGTTCAGTTCCCCCCTTGGTGCGGATCTTTTTGGCAGGTGTGAATACAGCAATCGCACTCGAGTGTGTACCAAACAACCACATCGAGACCCAGCTGAAGAGGTGGTCTCGGTCCAGTTCCAAACGAACTCTGGTACGGTTGAATGGATGAACCAATTAATGGATGACCTTAAGCAAATGTGTGGTTTTGTTTACAGTTTGGTTCACTTGCAAAAAGGGCAGTGTGAAAGCGAACCGCATCTAAAATAAAAAATTAAAATCAACATTGTATTTGGTCCAGACCAAAGCAAATGAACTAGCGGACTTTGTGAATACACTCTAAAATAAGGTTACTAAATACTAGGGCTGGTAAGCGAAATTTTTTTATCTAATTAACCCTTAAATGCATTCCTCAGGTCTTTAGCGACCCGGGACATCATTCTCTACCTATTAATTATAAACAATATAACAAGAAAAAAATAGTAAAATATAAAAGAATGCCTGTTTTCTGATTATTTTTTTGTAAAAAGTGTATAGGGTCGCTAGAGAGCCGAGGTATGTAAATGTGTAAGTATTTTTTTTTCTGTGCGACTATATTTACATATCTGATGACTCAATATGTGCAATGTATCCTTTTTCCTCAAGGTGGCACTGTTTGATACACAATGATGATGTGAGTTTCACTCATAATTACCGCAGGTATAAAATGTTGAATATGAAGTCACTGAAAACGATAGTTTTGAAAATATGGTTGAGATCGTGAATGTGAGGCAGATGGTGAATGTACTGTGGAAGTGTGCTCTGACGATGACAGCGAGGGTGAAATCATCTGCTCAAATTGAACCCTTTTAAGTTTCAAAAGGTAATGAAATATGCTTTATTTTATTCTTC
>NW_015555805.1:11992-14602 GCF_001515605.1 Sinocyclocheilus anshuiensis | reverse complement strand
CTACTCACAAATCAGGCAACCAACTGGACCTTATTTACACACGACACTGCTCCACTGATCATGTGCTGGTTACTCCACTGCACACCTCGGATCATTTCCTCCTCACTCTTAACCTCAACATGGTTCCTGACACAACACATAGCCCTCCACATGTCATCATTCGACGTAACCTACGCTCACTCTCACCCTCCCGTCTATCTGCTATGGTTTCATATTCGCTTCCTCCCCCTAAACAGATGTATTCAAATATATGATGTAAATGACATAAAAATATATAATGAAAGTAGTGGTCCCCTGGAGTTGTGTCACTGGTGTTACCGTTTAACAAAAATCATTTATTTTGAAATTAAAATCACACTGATGACATCACTTGACTTCCTTCCTCCTATTTCCTGAAGATCTATGAAAAAAGGCCCATGTGAAGTCCACTGTCTCTTTTCAGTTATCAGAAATTTTCTCATTTATCTCATGATTTCATATGAAGCTTTTAGTGGAAGTCACTGGTATGACCTACTTTATTGTTAGGGAATTGTAAAAAACTAGAATACAAATGAATTAAAACTACTCAATTGAGTGAGTATACCATGTTTGACAACATGTGGTTTGATACCTTGCAGCAGACATTTTGTAAAATGCATTTTTCGTGAAAATTGTCACTGGTGTTACCTTCCTTATGGATAACTCCAGTGAAGATCAGTTTATGTTTATGCTCTTTTACTAACTGCTTTCACTAATTGCCAAATGTATGCCAAATGTAACAATTTAGTCTTATCTACTTAATTATAGTTGAAGAATAAGGTTGAACTCCGTTTCCTGTGTACCGCGCTGCTGAGTGGTTTGTGATTGTAGCTCTGTGTAGCTTTGCTTTTCTGTTGAATCTTACTATCACTCTCTATTGTTTAAAGTGATAAAATATAACTTAATTCCCACCGTATTTCTGATATTATCTATCAGACATTCTGCTACACTCAAGAGTTAAGATTTAAAGGATTGTATCATTACTTGTTTATAACTGTTTTTCTACTATTTTCATTGTTATAGCAAATACATGGTTGCGCAAATGAACTAACATCATTCAGTCACACTTTTAACAAGCCTGATTAAAATAAATAAAACATAATCTCCTTATTTGTTGCATTATCATTATTTTTCTGTAACTCTGACTACATTCATTAAAAAGTCGAGAAATAATACTTCATTAAAATACCTTTAAACTTGCCAAATAAATAAGGTAACACCAGTGACAAAAAAATGGTACATGTGGTCTTTAAATAAATGCACAAAAAATATATCAAATCATTAAGCTGTCATTTATGTGTATTCATAAAGTCAAAAAGTAATATAATAATGTGGTCTAAGTTTAAATGTTAAAAAAAATAATTACATTTTAAGACATCTTGCCATACCAAAAGTGGACGTTTCTGTAGAATGACCCTAATAATGATTGGCTAAACATTCATGTATTTAAAGGAAATGATACTCTAAATAATAAACTAAAACTGCCAGTATGTGGTGGTAAATGTATTAATGATTAAGTCATTGAGTCATTTATTCCACTGCATGAAAAGGTGCGTTTCCGGACTGTTCACATCAGCGCACGAACCCGTAAATGGAACTTTCCGGCAGTTTCCGTGTATATGCCCTGGCGTTTCTGGTTTCTGGACACTGACAGAAACGGACTCTTTTGTGCGTGGGACACCAGTTTTCCAGTCCGCTCACTAACGCGATAAACTCCCTTTTACTCACTCACACGTAAATCCACGTACATCCCTGTGCATGAAAAGTAAAGTCTCCACAAAATCCAGGGTACAAGCAGTTAAATCTCAGTAAACGGACACTCATGTCTCAGTAAACGTCTATAAATTACCGTACACTTAATATATTTTAAATGCTATGGGCCTTATATATAAAAATACACCATATGCGCTTATACAAACTGTCAACAAAGCCACAAACACAGCAAGGCATCAACAAAACTAAATTTTTATTTTTCAGCAAATGCAAGACTGCAAACATGTAAATAAATCAATAAATTTGCTGCTCTCGCTGGGACTCTAAATAGTGTTCTGTGCTCATCAGTGCAGCCAAAGACAGAACAGTTAACATGCTTTGCTCGAACTTTCGCCATGGTGTTAGAATTGGTACACCATTGTTGCTTGTGAAAACACAATGGTGGCGCCATGGTGGAAACTTGCAAATTAAGAGGTGGTAATATTATAATAAGATCCCCTTTCTACATCACAGGGGAGCGAAATCTGAGCAGCTCGTTTTTTCACAAGCTTGCAGAGAAAATGCTGATTTATACTTCTGCGTCGGACCTACGCCGTAGCCTTTACGCTGTAGGCTATGCGTCAGTTTTCAATTATATTTCTGCGTCGTTGTCCGCGTCAACGTGCAGCACACATTCAAACCGCTAGTCAGCAGTGTCCACGGGCATGTTGCTGATGTAACCCGCAGTACCACGGCAAAAGCCGAAGAAGAAGCGGCTCGTCGGAGAAGCATTATAGCCGTGACAGCGGCAAATAAATATAAAATAATTAAATCATTATTTAAAACTACAAAAAGGACACAACAACGGAACAGGAGATGATGGCATTCTTTCAATCTGTA
>NW_015555805.1:0-11327 GCF_001515605.1 Sinocyclocheilus anshuiensis | reverse complement strand
TGTCCGCGTCAACGTGCAGTACACATGCAAACCGCTAGTCAGCAGTGTCCACGGGCGTGTTGCTGGTGTAACCCGCAGTACCACGGCAAAAGCCGAAGAAGAAGCGGCTCGTCGGAGAAGCATTATAGCCGTGACAGCGGCAAATAAATATAAAATAATTAAATCATTATTTAAAACTACAAAAAGGACACAACAACGGAACAGGAGATGATGGCATTCTTTCAATCTACACAAGGACTTGTACCACGGCAGATCAACATTGTTTGTTGTGGACAACTACTGATATATGCTATGTAGTATAATAAATGATAAGACACTTGTTCTTTGCTTTGTTTTATTTTATATAAGAAGGTGTAACATTAAAATATATTAAAGTGCACATAAACACAAAACTCAAGTACATATGGAGGGAGGGGTTCTTGCAGACCAATTGCGATCTGCGTAGAATTGACGCGCTGTTAGATATTTGGAGAGGTGCAGGTCAGGCTACGGCGTATGGGTGTGCGTCTATGCGTAAACTACGGCGTAGGTCCGACGCAGAAGTATAAATCAGCCTTTAGATTGAGAACATTTTTAAAAATATTTTGCAAACACAGACACTTAAAGTAAATCATTAAACTGATTAAAAAATAAAATAATTTAAAAAAGAAACAATAAAAAATGTATACGAACCAAAAGACAAACACAATAATGAATATACTTGCAATGGACACTGCAAAGCCAGGACAGTGATTACCGCTCCATCTCACTGCAAAGCCAGGACAGTGATTAAGTGATCTGACAGTGATCTCAATCAGACAGTCACACAAACATATTCTACAACTCTAATGGCACCATCAGGACCATGCCATATTTTTTCATTTAATTCGGCCTTTCAGAAGCTACAGAAGATACTGTTATGCTGATAAGTTTACATACCCCTAGCAAGAATATGCGATTATTTTAACAAAATAAGAGGGATAATGCATGCTATTTTTATTTAGTGTAATCCGATAAACAGGCGTAGGTCGATCAACGGCGAACATAATCCAAAGGGCTTGACAAGAGGGGTAATCCAATAACAGGAGCAATAGTCCAGGCGAGGTGCAAACACAGTCCGAAACAGCAAGGCAAAGGGTAAATCCAAGATACACAGGCAAAAGATCAGGAAACAGGCAATGCAAGACTTTGACTAGACTATGGAAAAGGAACTAGAAAACATAAACAAGGACATGGAACTGGCTCCGTAAAGTAGCTATGCTAAACAGCATAAATGCTAAAACAATACTCGGCAGTTTGAACAGGATCTGAGGGGGTGTTATATAGTGTGTGTGATTGGTTTCAGATGAACGTGTGCAGACAGAACAGAAGACGGAACGCTCCTATCTCACTATAATTCAGGAGGGTGGTGGAGCGGAGGCGGAACAGGGGGAGGGACAGAGGGCCAGGTCCATGTGGAAGTGGAAATACTGTGGACTGAAGCAGAGCCGGCAGAGCAGGGCACCCAGGCGGAACCAGCGAAACAGGAAGCCAGGGCTGAGCAGAGAACCAGGATGGAACCGGCAGAGCAGGGAGCCAGGGCGGAGCAGACGGAGCTGGAGCCCACCATGGCGGGGCAGATGGAGCAGAAGACCACCACGGCGGAGCAGACGGAGCAGAAGACCACCATGGCGGAGCAGACGGAACAGAAGACCACCACGGTGGGGCAGACGGAGCAGAAGACCACCACGGCGGGGCAGAAGACCACCAGAGTAGAACATAAAACCTCCATGGCGGAGCAGAAGACCACCAGGGCAGAGCAGACGGAACAGAAGACCACCACGGTGGGGCAGACGGAGCAGAAGACCACCACGGCGGGGCAGAAGACCACCAGAGTAGAACATAAAACCTCCATGGCGGAGCAGAAGACCACCAGGGCAGAGCAGACGGAACAGAAGACCACCACGGTGGGGCAGACGGAGCAGAAGACCACCACGGCGGGGCAGAAGACCACCAGAGTAGAACAAAAAACCTCCATGGCGGAGCAGAAGACCACCAGGGCAGAGCAGACGTAGCAGAAGACCACCAGGGCGGAGCAGATAGAGCCGGGACCCATGGCAGAGACTGGGGCCTAGGGAAAGCAGAGACAGACAACACAGGCAGTGCATTCATGGTCTCAGGGACCGAGGCAGGAACACAAGAAGTTCATTAATAGTCCCCCTGGTGACCATTGTACGGGCAGATAGTTCACAAACAGGCTTACTGACTGGGGCTGGCAAGGCAGACGGTTCAACAGACACATTTGGGAAAACAGAACATGCAGACAGTTCATAAATGTTCTCTATGGCAGTGACAGGGTTAACGGGACAGACACAGTGTGCATTTATAGTCTCTGGGCTCATGACAGGCAAGTTTAAGGGTTCAAAGGTGGGTTTTTGGGCTGTGACAGACAGGGCAGTGAACTCGGTGTTAGTTTCCTTGAGAGTGACTGGACAGATAGACAGTTCAATATTAGACTCATGGACTGTAACAGGGACATACAGATAATCCAGAATTAGGTTCGTGTGGGAGTAGTGGACCGGCAGAGAGATCAAGACCGGGTGCACTGATTGAAACTGGACTGGTAGACATTTCAGTAAGTGACATTAAACAGGCAGACAATTCACAGTCAGACTCAGTTGAAACAAGACAGACAGACAATTCAAAATCAGATTTGACTGTAGAATTTAAACCAACAGACAGTTCACAGTGGGATGCATTGAGTGACACTAGATTGGCAGACAGTTCAGTGATTGAAGCTGGACAGACGGATAGCTCAGAATCAGGCTCATTGACGGAAACTGGATAGATATACTGTTCACTAGGGGTCTCTTTGGCAATGACAGAAGTAATGGGGCAAATATAGAGTTCAATTATGGTTTCAGGGTTCAGGACAGGGCAAGGCAGATGGTTCAACAGACACATTAGGGAAAACAGAACATGCAGACAGTTCATCAATGTTCTCTATGGCAGTGACAGGGTTAAAGGTGGGTTTTTGGGCTGTGACAGACTGGGCAGTAAACTTGGTGTCAGTTTCCTCGAGAGTGACTGGACAGACAGACAGTTCAATATTAGATTCATGGACTGTAACAGGACATACAGATAATCCAGAATTAGGTACATGTGGGAGTTGTGGACTGGCAGACAGATCAAGACCGGGTACATTGATTGAAACTGGACGGGTAGACATTTCAGTAAGTGACATTGAGTCTGACTGTGAATCGTCTGCATGTTTAGTTGAAACAAGACAGACAGACAATTGAAGATCAGATTTGACTGTAGAATTTAAACCAACAGACAGTTCACAGTGGGATGCATTGAGTGACACTAGATTGGCAGACAGTTCAGTGATTGAAGCTGGACAGACAGATAATTCAGAGTCAAGCTCATTGACGGAAACTGGATAGATAGACTGTTCACTAGGGGTCTCTTTGGCAACGACAGAAGTAATGGGGCAAATATAGAGTTCATTTATGGTTTCCGGTTTCATGACAGGCAGGGTTAAGAGTTCACAGGTGACCTTTTTGGCTGTGACAAGGCCACTAGGGCATACAGGATCTTCATTTAAAGTCTCTGGGGTCATGGTAAGGCTAACAGAGCAAACGAAAGATTCAGTCACTGCCCCCATGGCCGTGACGGGGTTACCCGGGCATATAGCAAGTTCATTTGCAACAGGACAGTCATGAAGTTCGCAAACAGCGTCCTTGGTTGTAACAGACAAAGCCGTTACAGGACAGGAAGTGAGTTCACAGACGGCTTCCATAGCCGTTTCAAGATAGGCAGAGAGTTCACTGACGGCCTCCATAGCTGTTACAGGACAGGAAGTGAGTTCACAGACGGCCTCCATAGCCGTTACAGGACAGGCAGAGAGTTCATTGACTGCCTCCATAGCCGTTACAGGACAGGAAGTGAGTTCACCGATGGCCTCCATAGCCGTTACAGGACAGGCAGAGAGTTCACTGACGGCCTCCATAACCGTTACAGGACAGGAAGTGAGTTCACAGATGGCCTCCATATCCGTTACAGGACAGGCAGAGAGTTCATTAATGACCTCCTCGGCTGGAACAGACAGTTCACGGAGATTATCACTGGGCGCCACCACCGCGCAAGGAACTGAGGCAAGTGCCGCCATCTCGGGAGGTTCTGCAGCCTGCGCCGCCACCTCTGAAGAGACTGCAGTGGACACCATGGCCTCTGGGAGCACAGTAGCGGACACTGCTACCTCAGAAGGTTCCACAGCGTAAGCCGACACCTCTGGAGATGTTGTAGCCGATGCCGCCACCTCTAGCAAATTGGCGGTGGTGTACGCAAATCAGCTGTGACGTGACGAGGCTCTGGCAGATCAGCTGTGACTTGACTTGACTCAGGAAGATCAGCGATGACTTGACTTGACTCATGACGATCAGCTGTGACTTGACTTGACTCATAAAGATGTACTGTGACTTGACTTGATTAAGGATTGGCAGCTGTGGCATAGCGGGCGCTGTTGTGTCCGCCATTTTGAGATCAGGCTCCGCTGTCGCCGTCATTTTGTGAGCTTGCTCTAGTGCGTCCGCCTTTACACGAGTGAGTGCGGGGTCGCGTTCCTCGACACCCACAGTGAATAGAGAGCCAACAGTCAACAAAGCATAATCCAAAAACTGGCTGAGTGATGAACGCGGACCCTCGCATCTAAGCTTTGACTGAAGAGGTTGATGAACGCCATCACAAAAAAACTCTTTCAAAATAATGTCCAGTAAATCCGAATAGTGAGCAATGGCTAAAAACTCTTGAATATAGTTCTCCAATGATCTTGGAGATGCCTTGTTTAAGGGCTAATAAAATTCTTGCGGTGTCCATTCCTGGCCAGTGTCCACTTGAACAGCTGCTGGATCCTTGTGTGGCCGAGTATTCTGTAACAAGGCAACAGGGACGAGAGACGTGCGGATCCATTTGCAAAGCTTTAGGTCCGCCTTTACACGAGTGAGTGCGGGGTCGCGTTCCTCGACACCCACAGTGAATAGAGAGCCAACAGTCAACAAAGCATAATCCAAAATTTGGCTGAGTGACGAACGTGGACCCTTGCGTCTTAACGCGAGGGTCAGACAATGGCAACAGGTATATTGAGGGCAAGACACAGGAGTAATCCGATAAACAGGTGTAGGTCGATCAAATGGAAGAGCGACCTCTGGTGGCAATTGGACGGAAGTTCATGAACCGGATTCGTAACAGGGTGTAAATTTTGAACAGGATGATGAGTACATTTTTCTTGTTTTAAGAACATGCTCATTTAGTACTGCCCTTCAGAAGCTAGATAAAATACCTTTTTTATACTTATTTTCAGAAAAAAAAAAGCTTTCCCTGATCATCCAATTCAAGTAGTTTACACAGATGCTGGAAAACCTGAGAAAGTCAAGAGGGGTAATCCAATAACATGAGCAATAGTCCAGGCGAGGTGCAAACACAATCCGAAACAGCAAGGCCTTTGGTTAATCCAAGATACACAGTCAAAAGATCAGGAAACAGGCAATGCAATACTTTGACTAGACAATGGAAACTAGAACTAGAAAACTTAAACAAGGACATGAAACTGGCTCCGTAAAGTAGCTACGCTAAACAGCATAAACGCTAAAACAGCACTCGGCAGTTTGAACAGGATCTGAGTGGGTGTTATATAGTGTGTGTGATTGGTTTCAGATGAATGTGTAATTAGTGAAATGGCTGCTGGGAAATGTAGTCCGGAGTGACATGAGAAAGTCTTTGTAGTGAGAGTCAGTAAAATGGAAGCGCGACCTCTGGTGGCAATTGGACGGAAGTTCATGAACCGGATTCGTAACAGGGTGTAAATTTTGAACAGGATGATGAGTACATTTTTCTTGTTTTAAGAACATGTTCATTTAGTACTGCCCTTCAGAAGCTACATAAAATACCTTTTTTATACTTATTTTCAGAAAAAAAAAAGTTTTCCCTGATCACCCAATTCAAGTAGTTTACACAGATGCTGGAAAACCTGAGAAAGTGCAGGATCTGGAGGATTTTTCTGAAGAAAAGCGGGCAGTTGAACTGTTCAGGAAAAAGGACTCATGAAACACTATCACAAAACAAACACGAACCACTATTTATTTTTATTTAATCAGCTATAATTCTGACTAGCAGACAAAATGTAAACATCTGTTAAATTAAATAACTTCATCAGGCCAGTCCTAAATAATAATAAATAAACGTATTATATATATTTTTTTTTTATTTAGTCATTTAGCAGATGCTTTTATCCAAAGCGACTTACAAATGAGGACAATAAAAGCAGTCAAAACTAACAAAAGAGCAACAATAAAATACCTTTTTTATACTTATTTTCAGAAAAAAAAAAGTTTTCCCTGATCACCCAATTCAAGTAGTTTACACAGATGCTGGAAAACCTGAGAAAGTGCAGGATCTGGAGGATTTTTCTGAAGAAAAGCGGGCAGTTGAACTGTTCAGGACAAAGGACTCATGAAACACTATCACAAAACAAACATGAACCACTATTTATTTTTATTTAATCAGCTATAATTCTGACTAGCAGACAAAATGTAAACATCTGTTAAATTAAATAACTTCATCAGGCCAGTCCTAAATAATAATAAATAAATAAACGTATTATATATATATTTTTTTTATTTAGTCATTTAGCAGATGCTTTTATCCAAAGCGACTTACAAATGAGGACAATAAAAGCAGTCAAAACTAACAAAAGAGCAACAATATATAAGTGCAAATGATATAAAGTTATATAACTTTATTATTCTGCAATGTGATGTATACTTTTGACCACAACCGTATGTGTGAAACAGTGAGTACGGCAGGCTAATTTCAGTGAAATATCAATACCCCTATCATCCTCTGCCGTGTCCTTTTTATTTATCATGTCACCGGTGGTTCAAAGGGTTCACATTTTCAGAATCAGAATCAGCTTTATTTACCAAGTGTGCGCAAACACACAAGGAATTTGTTGTGGTTTTTAAGAAAACATTTAAATAAGACTTAACAATAAATAATAATGTGTATGAATCTGGAACATAAGTTTTATGTACATATTTGTGCATTATTTACTCTCTATATACAGCTGTATAAAAAATATGCATATGTATTTACATAGTACTTGAGAGAGAGGCAATAATTAGAGATGGAAAATGAATTATAGGCATGAATTACAGAACACGGGTAATAATTCCGGTGTTAGCTGTTTAGTCTTTGATGATGTTACCTGCCTGTTTCTTCACTCTGGAGTTGTACAAGTCCTGAAGATTGGACAGGTGGGCACCAATGATCCTTTCTGCTGTCCTACCAGTCCGCTGCAGTCTTATATCTGATTTGCTGGCTGACCCAAACCAGACAGTTATGGAGGAGCACAGAACCGACTCAATAACAGCTGAGTAAAACTGTGTCATATGCGCCTGTGGCAGGTTGAACTTTTTCAGTTGACAAAGGAAGTACAACCTCTGCTGAGCCTTTTTCACGATAGAGTCAATGTGAGTGTCCCACTTCAGGTCCTGTGAGATGGTGGATCCCAGAAATCTGAATGACTCCACTGCAGCCACAGTGCTGTCCATGATGGTGTGTGGGGGGAGAGCAGGGGGGTTTCTCCCGAAGTCTACTATCATCGCTACAGTATTGAGCGTGTTAAACTCCAGGTTGCTGTGACTGCACCAGACAGCCAGCTGCTCAACCTCTTGTCTGTAAGCAGACTCGTCTCCGTCCTGGATGAGGCCGATGACTGTAGTGTCATCTGCAAACTTCACAGTCCTTCAGATGAATGGTTGGGTCTGGGAACAGAGGATCCTCTAAAAATATAATAAATCACTTTCTCTAAATACATTGTACAGTTTTCATTGTTTAAACAAGTTATAATGATGAAACATAACATGATGATACAAATGTAATGAAAATAGGTGGCTATTTTGTTAGCTGAACTATACAGCAATTTCGGCTGGTCAGGTTTGGTGAGGCTTTCTCCAAACTGGCCAAATACAAACGAGACAGCGATAAATGAAAGATGTTAACAAGAAGTGTGGCAACGATTCCTATTTCAATGAGAGCGCGTGCAGATGAGGAGTTAATGCGCCACTTGCTTGGCGGCGGAACTGAACAGTGTCTACACCGGACGCGACACCGCCGCGTCGCAACAGGTCGCAACTAGAGTCTGTCTACTGTCTACACAGGACATTTGAACTGTGTCAGTACCTCATAAATAGAACGAGGCAGTTTACTGTCGGGGATTTGTCATGTCGTATCACTGATTATAATGATTTTTATAGTATTTTGTCGCGCCGCACCGCAGTTCGCATCCTGTAGACAGTGTATTTAACTTTCTTATTTAGGCTACTTTCTTGTTTAACTATTATTTTTTTGATATTGATTTTAGTGTTTTGCAGGCTGCGTATTCACTGACTCTAGTGCAAAAATAAATACGAGCTGACGAGTTAAATCGGGTGTGTTAGATGAGTGAGACAGAGTGCTCCAGGACAGTTTTGAAAACCATTTCAGAGACATGTTCTTAAATGTGACTCGTATAAAATATATTACATGCATGCACAGTTTTAAGGCAGCTTTAATCGCCTTTTTGGTAACTTCATGACTTAACTGACCACGGCATTGCATGCATGTAGTTTATTTCGCGCTTTGATATGAAAGGATACAGGCTACAGCGCACCGGCGCCTTTGTGCGTGCAATTGAAGAGCACGCGCTTCGAGCATAGTACCGTTTCCACGCTCGCTTGGCTCGTGCCTGCCGCCTGGCACCGAAGTGAAGAGGAGCGCTCTTCTGAAATGGCTCCCGTTCTCAGTCGTTCTGCGACTGAATAAATGCACTTCTTGTCAAGAGAAAAAGTGACAGAAGCAGCAGTTGTTGTGAGTGCGGTGGTGAATGACATCCACTCCTCCACAACAGTGCTGGCATCCACAGAAAGGAATTTCCCTGCCAGGGTCCTCAGGTGAGCGTGAGCTGCTTCGTGGTCAGTTGATCTTGCTGCCTGTGGCCCCAAGACACTGAAAGCAGCAAAGACCTCCAGGTCAGGGAACCTCACCTCAAGCTGACTTATCAGACCATCTAAGTAGGGGTCCATTACCTGATAAAAACATGAATGAATGTATTAAATGAATGAATGAAAAGGAAAAGTGATAAAATACCTTTTTGAAATTATTACATTCTCATTCTTACCTCCAAACGAAACCTCCTCCAGAATTGCTGCCTGTCTCCACCTTTTGGTTGGTTCCTTCTGTCCTTCTCCTGCTCAGTGGAAATGGCGAAAGGACCCAAGCAGGCTGGGTCATCCAAATTCTGGCTCAGCTTTGACAAGCATGAGCCTGCAGGTTGCTGATCAACAGCATTCTTGATCACTGTGATCAAGAACATTGTGACAGGAACCTGAAACATTTCAAATTATGTTCAGTCAAAGGTGTTCTCTCACTTGCTTTAGCTTTCAAAATATTTGCTATTGCAAACTGTTGAACCAGTAGTTTTGCTCAATTGAATTGACCTGCTCCTTGATAGCCAGGAAGTTCACATCTTCCTTCTGGAAGATCTTGGAGAGACGAGCCAGGTGTGGAAGAACATCTACCTGCAGGTGAAGAGCAGCTATGAAGCGGTATGTAGCAAGGAAGGAATACAGCCCTTTAGCTGTAAGACATTTCCTGACTCCTGCCTCCTCAGCCAATACTGCACTAATGTTTCTCTGCAGATTCAGTATGGCTTGGTGTTGCGAAAGCCACCTAGTATCCTTCACCTCCTAGACAATGAAGAAGAGAAAGCAGATAAATTGACAGTGAGATACTGATTTAAGTACATGTATGCTATGAGACAAGATGGGAAATTTCTCACCTTGACTTTCAGGTCAGTGATCCCTAGAGCATTTGCAGCTGACTTCATGGCAGCAGTGCAGTTTGCTGTTACTGTTTCTGAAGTACAAGTGCAGTTGCTGGAGGTGCTCCTTGAAGGTCCTCATGTACGGCACATTGTCTGCTGCATCTTTACAGGCCAGTGAAAGCCTATGGGCAGCACAGTTTGCACAAAGCAGCCATGGCCAAATGTCTGTCAGCTGTTTTGCCACTCCGTTTCTTCGTCCTATAAAAGTTTTTTTTTTTGAAAGAGTTGATTAAAAACAATAATTTTATTTTTAAAACAGACTAAATGAAGGGTTAGGTGAATAAGACTTTTCAGGGAATAATACAATGAGGATTTCTTAGCTACCTGTCATTACAGCTGCACCGTCAGTCCCTAAACCAAAGATGAGATGAGTAGGGATCTCCTTCTTTGTCACAACCTCTATAACAGCAGCTACTATGGTGTCTGCTTTCCCATCCGCAATGGGGACCAAAGCAAGGAAGTGGCAGTAGAGCTTGCCTTCTCGGTCCAAGTATCGTACAAAATCAAGATTAACATCCATAATCATTCATTATTTAGTTTGATTATTTATTCATAAAAAGATGCTGCTTAATTACATGGTTGCATACCTGACATGGATGTCAAGCCGTTTAAGTACAGACACATCAGTACTTTCATCCAGCTCAAGTCCCACTGCTTGGGAAGCCTGGATCTCCTGCAGGATAGGTTTCTCAATGACTGCTGCCATAATTCTCAGCATGTCATCAATGATCCTGTGAGACCTGTAATTGCAGCTCTGACCAACCTGAATAGCATGCAAACATTTGGATTTCAGTTATTACAAAGTAAAATTGACACAATGAAAATAGTAATAGGCATTAACACATTTTATTATTATTCAACTTCTCAATTACATTTAGCATGACAGAATTTAACCATAAATTACTAACTTGAGGCATAGACATGCAAATTATTTGTCATGTGCAGTTAAAATCCATAATTCTTACCTTCAGCTTTTCAAAATACACACAGCCAAGCAGCTGGGCCAGGTCAAGCAAAGCTGTGTAGTTTGTGTGATGGGCAATTTCGTGCTTAACCAGCCAGTATAGACATTTAAAACCCCCAATCACAGCCTCATGTTCTAGGACAATCATTGGTTCAAAGGCGGCAGTGACAGTGTTGCCTGTAGGTTTTATTTAACATTTGAAAACTTAAACAAACATGCATTGATTGCCAGTACACAGACTTCCAAATACAGTTCTGAAATTAAAATAGACGTGACACCTTTCATCAACTCCACGTGACATTGCATGGCAGCTCTATGGTGATCAGAGGATGCGTGTTTGTCCAACTTGTCTTTTCTGTAGGACTCGCAGGGAGACTCAATGAAGACACGCATCTCTTTACCCCTTGTAGCTGGGTTCTTGTGTTGCCGACATAAGCAACAGAACATTCCTTAATGAATTGAAACAGCTAACATTAGCTCGCT
>NW_015555804.1:1123095-1126176 GCF_001515605.1 Sinocyclocheilus anshuiensis | reverse complement strand
CACACACACACACAGCAGTGAGTAGTAAACACACACACAGTGAACACACACCTGGAGCAGCGGGCAGCCATTTTTGTTGTGGCACCCGGGGAGCAGTTGGGGGTTCGGTGCCTTGCCCAAGGGTCTCACCTCATTCGTAGTATTGAGAGTGGAAGAGAGCACTGGTTATTCACTCCCCTCACCTACAACCAGTACCAAGACTCAAACCTGCGACCTTAGGGTTACACGTCTGACTCTCTAACCATTAGGATAAGATAATGTTGATACTCACACAATAGCGACAATAGATGAAACGGCCATAAACAATGTGAAAACAATACATTGTCTTCATTCAAAACTGAAAATGAAAAAGAGCACTCACCAATCTGCACAATGCAGAAGAGCAGCAGGAACAGCACACACATCAGGCTTCTCATTCTTCAAGATGTTTCTTCACTAACAGTAATTAAGTGTGATTTCTGGTCATATAACTTCTTAAAAGCGCCACATTTTAGGTTTAATTTAAAAGATTATAAATGTAAACTTCAGTATTTTTATTATGGTAAAATATATTTGTCCTTACAACGGCATTTAACTTTTTTTTTTTTAGTGCTCAGAGAAGGGATACAGTTGAGGATACTGTGTAGCTTGAGATGACTCAATGCGTTTCATTCGACAGTAAGTGCCCTGTGAAGTGGACTTGATGGTATTCCACCAATTTAAGCGAGATTCCAATAGAAGGGAGTGAACATGTTCAGTTTGAAGGACAATTGACCCACCAGTCATTACGGATCTCTTCAGTACTGAAAAAGTGTGAATAATATAAGCACAGTAAAAATGAGTTGAGGCTACTGCTAATTTTTATTGAGCTTAACCCTTCAGACCCTGCGCATGAGAATGTGGAAAATACTTTTCTTTCAGAATCACCGAAAATGCAAAAATAACATGGCCTACAGCTTCCTCTTTTTCAGGCCTGTCAGCACTAAATGCGCTAAATCAGAAAATCTTCATTATCATCTGCTTTCACCAAAACTTAGGTGCAAAACCTTGACGCCTTACAGAAAACCCAAAGACCTTGATTAACTGGTTGTAACGAATCAGTCCACTGAAGGCGAGCGTAGTGAAGAACCCAAGTGCAGTTTATTTACAGTGTGATCCAAACATTCAAACAATAATCCGTGACTTGACTTGACATGAACAGACTTGACTTGAACAGACTTGACGTGGCATGAACAGACTAGACTCACCGACAGCGGGTTACAACATCAATACACGACAAGGTACAATGGGAACATGATGGCTACTTATATCAAACAAGAAGGGTCACATGACAAAGACAAACCAATGGGAAACAAGACACATGACTAAGACAACCAATCAGAACATGACACAATAAACAAGAGAACCAATGGCATGAATACATGAGGGCAAGGGAAGCATGACACAAACAGGGAGCATGACTAAACTACAAAATAAAAGACATGAAAACATGAAAAAGACAAAACCGAAAGACCACATTACACTGGTTCAGATGTGTTTAGTTAAAGCACACATCTCAAGAAGACAGACCAGCAGAAATAGGACTGAAAACAAGCCATATATGTATATATATATATATATATATATATATACAGTATATATATATATTGTTTGATATTTTTTACTGTATAAGTGTAAATTATATACTAATTGCAGCATTGCTACATTTCCCTATGAGCATTTATGCTAATTTACACAAATATACACACACTCAAAGGAGTTTTACACCATGTTGAGACACCCGGTAATATCCATCCATATTCATTTGCTTTGTCTGCCTGCACATGTCAGCATATTGAGTGCTAAATGTGAACAGTTGTTACATTTAGCAGTTTTTTTTTTATATCTTGTAATACTGATGAGGAGATACAGCAAAAAAATTATTTATTAAGAAAGGACAGTTGTATAAAGCAATAACAGTATTATTTTGTGCATCTGTATTGTTTTTTCATTTCCAGTGCTGCTTCTCCATTATACTTCTTTATCCAAGCCTCGTCTGGTTTCACACAAATTTCAGTTCTAGGTGTGTAACCCTGAGGGGGAAAAGTTCACATTCAAAATATTTGTTTAAAGTGCTGTCATTCACATAATAATTGTATCATTCATTTAGAATTCATCTATAAAGGAGCACATTTCTATATTTCAGAGTTTAAATACTTACACAATGGCAGGGACAGGGTAATGTGAATGTGTCTTCACAGCACTGACAATTTTTTTGGCTGGAATTTCGAAGTCGACAAAATTAAAGCAACACCACACAGGAACTGCATAAGCATCAGCTGTTGATGATATAAAAAAAATAGTTTTAGGAGAGAATGGGTATAAAAGCAATATTATCCAAACCTGTGCAAATGCAACAAATTAAACTAAACCTGCCATAAATTGTCTGAAAACAATATATTTTGTCTTTATTCAAAATGAAAGTCCTCACCTTGTGAAGTCGTCTGCTTAGAGCAGAAAAGCATGAGGAACAGCACACACACCAGGTTTCTCATTCTTCAAGAGGTTTTTTCACAATGTCAGAAAGAATCTGTGGAAGTTTTATAGAGCTTGAAGATCTCAGAGCTGATGCGTTCAGAATAACGTGAATTCCCTATTAAGAAAAATTAATATTTAGCCTATCCTACACTGTAACACACTGTTTTCTGTCAGGACATTATCCATTCAGTCATTCTTGAGAAATGGGACAAAACAGGTTGCAAAATTGAAAAAATAAAACCTTGTACCCAGACAAATGAAACTACATTTATGTATCTTATATGTACTAAGCTACGCTTTGATACAACCTCCCAACTTTTCTCTTTTTTAACAAAATGTGCTTTTTTACCTTGGACTGTGTAATATAATTTCAACTTTATCTTTAACAGCATTCAAGATGTTTTTAACATTTCAAAACACATTCTCGTGTTAGCAGACAGATTACACTTTCACATGTGACCAACAATTCCACAACAAATATAAAATATCATAATGAAATATTATCAAAATATTCAACTGACGGAGGTGACAGAACTGACGGAGTTGACACATCTGACGGTGGTGACGAAAACCTGAATTTGTAGT
>NW_015555804.1:1121455-1122031 GCF_001515605.1 Sinocyclocheilus anshuiensis | reverse complement strand
GTGGAAGATGGTGTTGACATATCATGGCTGTGACACAGGAAATATTAACATTAGGATTTAAAATATTCTAAAACTAAAACTTAGCAGAGCCTGTCTGACACTGATGTACTCTACAGAGGTGAACTGTAGCAAGGGTGTCCTTTAGAATGACAGCTGCCCCTGATATATCCTGATTTTATTACATTTTATTGAATGTCTGACGGTGTTGACAAAAAGTGGGGACGCAACTTTAAAATCTGATGAAACATGCATGTGTCATTAAAAAACAACCTTGCTTTGATAGGAGATATTATTGTGTTGCTTTTGATAAAACAAGCTCTTTTTCATAATTAAAAACACATTTTTATCCATTTTATTGCATATGAATGATTGAACCCTTCTCTGTGGACACACTGTTTTAGATGTAGTGAGAGGACATTAAGAAACACAGATTTGGTATAATAATGAGAAAATTAAATTGAAGGTGATAATTGTGTTAAATACATTCTATTATTAATCCCTCATGACATTTAAAGTAAAATATTTTAATTTTTTAAAGCTAATAGCAGTTACCCTTGCTGGACCTGTTTTGTCCCA
>NW_015555804.1:1116618-1119993 GCF_001515605.1 Sinocyclocheilus anshuiensis | reverse complement strand
CAAGAGTCACATTTAAGTATTTTGATATATCACTGGAACACAAAATCTTATGGTGGTGACATCTGACGGTGTTGACAAATTTGGCATTTCTTTCACAAAACCAATGGAGTTCATGTAGTAGCCATTTTATTTTTTTCTGTTGATGCTAGATGCTAATGGAACCTGCTTCAGGAGAATAAAATTATCTAAATATTTCAAATAATTTCCTCAGAAATTGGAAGATGGTGTTGACATATCATGGCTGTGACACAGGAGATATTAACATTAGGATTTAAAATATTCTAAAACTAAAACTTAGCAGAGCCTGTCTGACACTGATGTACTCTACAGAGGTGAACTGTAGCAAGGGTGTCCTTTAGAATGACAGCTGCCCCTGATATATCCTGATTTTATTACATTTTATTGAATGTCTGACGGTGTTGACAAAAAGTGGGGACGCAACTTTAAAATCTGATGAAACATGCATGTGTCATTAAAAAACAACCTTGCTTTGATAGGAGATATTATTGTGTTGCTTTTGATAAAACAAGCTCTTTTTCATAATTAAAAACACATTTTTATCCATTTTATTGCATATGAACGATTGAACCCTTCTCTGTGGACACACTGTTTTAGATGTAGTGAGAGGACATTAAGAAACACAGATTTGGTATAATAATGAGAAAATTAAATTGAAGGTGATAATTGTGTTAAATACATTCTATTATTAATCCCTCATGACATTTAAAGTAAAATATTTTAATTTTTTAAAGCTAATAGCAGTTACCCTTGCTGGACCTGTTTTGTCCCACGTCTCAAGAATAACTGCATTACTTTTACAGACATTTCTGGTAACAACAATGCAATGAAGTGCAAAATTCGAAAAACCAGTAAAAAAAAAAAAGCTGAAAATGTCTTTATTTCACTAGAGTACATTGTGCCAGTCAGCACTAAATCAGAAGATCTTCATGATCATATCAGAATTTCACCAAAACTTAGGTGCTAAACCTTACCCTTGCTCACAATTAAACCGAAACCCTGACCTTAGGTTTTTTTTTTGTTTGTTTGTTTTGTTTTTTTAGTGTAGTTTCCCAATGAAAACCTATCAGACCTGTCAATTTTTTATCAGTAGGTGGCAGTAGAAGACTGTAGACAGTTTCCGGTAGGACCACTGTTCTGCAAAATCAAAACCATAGATACTTAATTTTAATTTTTTTATGATTGATTAATATTTTTCGTATTTATATAAAGAGTGAAATGTGTTGCTAAAACACATTTACCTTTAGTGAATTTAGTCACATTAAGACAATTAAAAAAATGTAAAACCACCACCAGAGGTCAG
The DNA here is from genome assembly GCF_001515605.1 of Sinocyclocheilus anshuiensis. Lineage (NCBI taxonomy): Eukaryota > Metazoa > Chordata > Actinopteri > Cypriniformes > Cyprinidae > Sinocyclocheilus > Sinocyclocheilus anshuiensis. Next base: position 1,118,672 of record NW_015555804.1, on the reverse strand, counting down.
GCGAGAAGAAACAGTGTTTCTCATGCATCATACTTCCCAAAACCACATACATCTATGAGGCACATTAATTTTGCTTCCTTTTTTCCCCTCCAAAAAGCTGAAATCCACTCCAGCGTAAAGGGCGAAGGCGTTTTATTTGTACAAGCTGTAGCCGAATATCCACAACTAGCCTATATAATATTTTAACCATTTAATGAAGCTCAAGTCTCCAGGTCAGTTTTGTGTGAGTTTACAGCTAACTGATAGACCAACTATAGTTTGATATAAAACAAAATTTTGTGAAAAATGACTAAAATCCATTACAAATAAATTTAAGAAACCAAAATTCAGTTAAATTGTTTTTGTCTCTGCAGCATTAAATGCATTCACTAAAATTAGAATGCAATGTGCAAGTACATAGGCCTATATCACACTGTACATCAGTATTGTAAATAATTGTAACGTAAACAATAGAAGTAGGATGTGGTCATATAAGAATGTTAGAGGCCAGGCCAGGCTTTAAAAATCTAGCGTAGCGTCAGTTCTGGCAGGTCACGTTAGTCAAGCTCGCATCAGCTGACTCTCAGCTGATCCCCATCAACCTATGGGAATACGACACCTATCTAAGTATTCATATATAAGGTCCCGCAGTAGTATCAGCAGTTTTTGCATTGCTCGATAGCTAATTACCCTCTTCCATCCCCAACTGCTCCTCTGTCAGTCAGGATTCAGCCTTCTGATTCTCCTTTGAATCAAACTAATTCTAAAATGTGTACATAACATTATTTAACTTTAACGATATCTGCAATACATTTATGTTGGTTCTGTTCTGTTTACCCTAGGGGGGTTATCGCTGCTCTCCCTGCTCTCATCCATGCTAGGCTGCATGGATGCGCAGGAAGTCCTTGCCCAGAACGGAACCATACCGCCAATCCAAACTGTATGCTAATTGTCAATTATCTTTGACGATAGTGGTCCTGACAGAAACAACTCTTGTTCCTCCTTGGTCTGAAAAAGGTTGAAAACGCTCGTGTTAAGCCAACTGATCAGCCCTCAAAATCGGTTAGTCCTAATGACCTCTGTAGCGTCTCAGAGGCTCAATTCTGAATGCCAGGTTTTGACCGCTACCTCTACATGGTCAAATCACACAGATAGCTACATACATACAGTATCTGGATCTAAAATGGATAGCATCACTTCCTTTTACCAACATGACGTGTATTTGCGGGCAGAAAAGAGAACTAAGCCGTGTTATATTTGAAGATGACACCTTTCAAGTTCAACAGCAGAATACACATGACCACAATCCTATGTGGTTGAAAACACCACTTACTCTACTGTACGTCAGACTCCTAAGGTCATAAACTGTTTCCAAACTTTCCATCTGGTTTACAGAACAATGTTTAAAAAGAACTGCTTTATTAATTATGTACAGTCTGGGGGAAAAAAAATCTTGTGCTAGATGACGAGTTGTTTTCGCAATTATTATATTAAGTAAACAATGTTTGCCTTATTGTTCACGTGCTGTTTAGTTTCAGTGTCTGGGGGAAGTAGATAAATACGAAACAGTGATGAATCTATTTTTGTCTTTGGATGATTTATTTTTGCTGTAGAAACTCCATAGGTGCGTTCGACTTCATGCAGCACTGCGCAGTTTGCTGCGTAAAAACACGAGTTGATATTTGCACTGATCTGACCATAAACAGCAAGAAAGGCTTATTGGAAATGCAACTTCATTCTCTGCCACGAGGTGGTGCTTTAGGAGCGCTGAAATATTGGTGAGGCTGCTCGCTGCAGAGCAAATGGGTGGAGCTTACGTGTAGCTCCCCCTCGCTAGACGTCCAGCGGGGAAGAGCGAATGTAATTTGTGCCTAATAGGTGGAGCTAGAATATCCAACCACACCCCAACCCTACCCACAACTCTATCCCTCAACCCTATTAGACGTCCAGAGAGGTGGAGCTGGAAGTCATTTAGGTGTGTTCGACTTGAAGCACCGCTACAGACGGCAGTCAACGAGAGTAGCCGCTTGCAGTCGGGGGCGGAGTTGAAAAAGGTGCCGTCAAGCCGGACACTT
>NW_015555804.1:1113553-1116557 GCF_001515605.1 Sinocyclocheilus anshuiensis | reverse complement strand
CCAATCGTGAAACAGCTGTGTCGTCATCAGCGCTCCTGCAGTCGCTCTGAACAAGCTGCCCAGCTGAGTCAGCCGGCTGCTCTCGAAACGCTCTCGCGGTACTTTGATGCCACACGTGACAGTGACGTAGCGTCGGCGCTTGTTCAAGTCGGACAAAATTTCTAACCGGCATGCACTGCTTCAAGTCAGCCGCCGATCGGTTTGCGCGGCGCCGCATGAAGTCGAACGCACCTATTTGACTCTGCAGTTAGCACCACTTGTAACTTCTGCCAGATGTAACCACGCCCCTTCTTTCTATGCTGCATTGCGTAACCAAGTGGATATAACTGCAGACCGGAGATCTCCAAAATGGGGCGTGAACTCCAAAAGTGGGCAGAACCTCCAAAATGGGGCGGGGTCTCGTCGCGCAAAGTCTTTCACCATTGGCTCTGGCTCCAGCCAATTGTCATTGACTTACATTTCAAAATAAAACTTCATAAATTAAACATTGTTTCTAGTTCATCTAAAATAAAATATGCTATATAAGTAAATATTATCTGTGAGAGCAGAGCCCAAAGCTTGTGGCCAGTGGTGTTCGGACTGGAGTTTGAACATCTGCTTAATGATATAAACGGGAATCACCCACGAGCTCTCCCGCGAGCCGTCCCAGCGCAGCGCAGCGCAGGGGAGAAATTCGCAGGGTAGGAGGGGGTAGTGACGCTGGGTGTAACTAAAAAGGTGCCATTTTCCGGTGAGGTCCGGTTGGGGAGTTACGGAACGATTTCATATCGCTGTAACTAAAAAGGTGCCATTTTCCGGTGAGGTCCGGTTGGGGAGTTACGGAACGATTTCATATCGCATAACCTTATTAACTGTTTATCTCCTGAACTGCATCTTTCTTTACCACGCTATTCAGCGCCAATCCCGCCTTGCAGTCAGTTTCGCTGGTTAAGGTTAGGGTCAGGTGTGGGGTAGGTTTATGGGTTAGCATTTTTTGTTGCAGTGTAGGAAATCCAACACTTTAATTGACACAGCCAATAATATCTTTAGAATCAGCTGTGGGGCGGAGTTTGCACTGAAGTTGACATGCGTGTCATGTGCCTGTGTGTCAATGGGAGGAAGCCACGCCCTATTTTGGAGCTCCCACCCCGTTTTGGAGTTCCCACCCCCATTTGGAGATCACCAGGCTGCAGTTATGCCCTTCTCGGCGTAACCGTATGTTTACCTGTCAAGGTCAAGCGGAATCACATCCCGTGTTAGAGCGCTCAGCTCCGACCAGCGATGAAAATCTGTCTCGTCTTGCTTCTTTTTTGTCTCATTGCTTATGGTCTTTTTATTTTATTCCGCCTTTTATGACCGTTAAAACGTTTTTGGTGACAGATGACATGAGTATTTCACACGCTACACACCATCAAACTTCTAATCTCTCCGTTTCCCGGCTACCCATATATGGACTGCCTTTCTTTAACGCACTAATTGATTGACAGGCTGCTTCAAAAGGCCTTTTGATTGGCTAATCTGAAAGCGCCCCGCCTCTACTTTTATTGTACTAGATCAGATATGCGCGATATGTTGGGATAGTTATTTTAGTTAAACCTTTCAGGGAGTTGACTAATTTTCAAAACTTTTTCTAAAGTAGCTTACAGCACCTGTAGGGGCTAAATCTAATACTTTAAGCTACTGAGTTGTTTGATCCCGGAGTAAATAGGTTGATGCGCGTTCTTACTTTGAACGTTGTTTACTTCCTCCATTAGAAACGAGAAGACCATTCTTCTGTTTGCATCACCATACACAATTTATTGGCTCCACAAACCACCAGCGTGCATAATGTCCAATTTAGTATCCAATACATACACTAAAAGAAAGTCTTACAAACGTCCATCATCTTTCGCGCAGTTGCGGTCAAAAACCATTTGCCATTCCGGGTCAAACACCTACACTGAAATCTCTGGAAGGTTCACAGAGCCACTCAATGGTCAAAATGAGAATAACACATCACCTTTTTACACACATTTAGGCTCCTACAGCACCTGTAGGACTACAAAGCGGATATATGTGGCAACATATCCACAGATAAAGTTTCAGCAGGTTGCATGTTAAAGGGGTCATATGACGTTGCTAAAAAGAACATTATTTTGTGTATTTGGTGTAATGCAATGGGCCTCATGCATCAAACATTCGTAAATAAAGGAGTAAATTCTGAGTAATTTGCGCGTAAAACGGACCTTCCCGAAAACTCTCCTCCGAATTCACAAACACTTCGTACACATCAGATTTGATAGTTAAACATGCGTATGTTAATAAATTCCAATCATTCGTAAATAGGGCGCTCGTGCACGCTCATTCACAATTAGCATAATCCCCGCCTATGAATTACAGCTACGCAAATTGCGTGTCCAGGAACGCAGTGGAATATTCTGGTCTACTTTCTCAGGTTTGGCTCCAGTATATTGCATAAATGCTAAAAACACTAATAGGTCATATGCCTAACAATAAATATTCAATAACGTGTGTCCACAAAAGCGTTTTTAGCCAGCTGAAAAACTGCCAGGCGCTCTTCTTAAAACGGCCAGCTGGTGGTGCTGGAGGACGCTTTGGTGGCACAGCGTTTTTCTAGCTGAGCCTGAGAGATGCTTTGGATGCTATGATTTGAAATATCCACGGCAGTAACATATTACTAGTATCTCATTTTAAGAATATTACTGAATATAAAAATTCAGTAACCAGCAATATGAACTTCTCTGTTGTTCAGTTGTTGTACAATTAGGATGATTGGTCGGTGTAGTATTTGTCCCGCCCCTCCTCCATTGATTGGACGGCTGGGTAAAAAGTGACAGTGACAAGCATCAACTCCCAGCTACCAAAAAAAAAATCCGGGGCAAACGAACTTGTAAAATATTATGATGGCAGTGCATCAAAATTCAGTGTCATCAGTTTGCCAAAAAGAACACAGAAAGTTTTACGCACCATTTACACGTGGTAAGGAGCAGGTGTACATTTCTTTCGTACCAACTAACATTTTGAA
>NW_015555804.1:1105833-1109854 GCF_001515605.1 Sinocyclocheilus anshuiensis | reverse complement strand
AGTGTTGTAAATACAACTTAACCACTGATTTCTAGTCGCGTCCTCTTTTGGAAGGCCAAACAAAGTGGTTTCGCTTTCACAACGAAACACACAGTGACTCAACAACATGGCAGCGGCGGCAACAGCAAGAATTAAAGTTATGCCTTCTTTTTTTGCATGAACATTTGGGCGGCGTTATGCAAATCTTCCCACATAGTGATGTAGACATGTGGGGGCGTGTTAGAACGAGCCGTTTTAGGTAGGCGTGGCTGACTCTTAACTTTTATAAAGAATATCTCTTTGGATTTGAGACTTTAGTTTTTGCAACTTTACAGATCTTCTTTATGCACCAAGAGCTTGTAACACTCCAAAGAGAAAGGAAAAATTGAAATCGCATCATATGACCCCTTTAACAGCCTCTTGCATGCAAATACGAATGTTTTCAAATGTACAGAAATCTCGAAGCCTAACCATCTCTATAAGTGTGAACAGTGTGAATCATGGCAAAAGATAACACAGGATTATTTTTGCACAAATGAACAAGTGTGAAAAAGCCAAATAGAGACAGAAAGCCTTTATTGTGAGGAGGTTACATTTGCAAAAACTTACATAAACAGATCTTCATCATAATATGTTGTCTTTAATGACACATTACAAAAATATTTGATGTTCTTCTATAAACTAGTTTATACTTTGAGCTATAGGCTAGTTATCTGCAATACTTTATTTTTCCGTACAAAACACTCTCTTTAGAAATACATTAGTAAGACAAATGACAGACGAGTTAAAAAGAGAAACAATTCAAACATAATACATTCTGGATTGTTTAACCCCATAGCTTTAATATGCTGATCATTTAGTGACAATGCATTTGTCAGTTTTTTTTTTCTTTAAGTTTTGCTCAGACTCCACACTTGTCCATTGCTTCCAAAATGTTTCAGAAGTTGGAGGATGCAGCTCAATATGATCACAAGGTCCCCTGGCTTCCAATGTTCCTGCTGTCAATGATCTTGATGAGCCCCTTTACCCATGAGTCAGTGGGTCTGGCACACACGAAATAACCCTTCACAGTCTTGAACCTGTATTCAGAGAAATTCAATACCATCAAACACAAAGTAACTTGCTCTGTTGGTCAAATAAGTTCAAACCAGTATAAAAATAATATTGATTATTAATATAATAAACAAAAATAATCAAATGAATAATTATAATATATATATATATATATATATATATATAATAATAATTATTACAATTATTATTATTATAAATATAAAAAATATAAAAATAATGAATATAAAAATAATACTTAAAATAAAAATAAAAAATATGCTCAGTTTAATAATGATAATAATTATACTATTGTAATTTTTCTCCCACATACACAAAAACAGAGATATATTGTTGTTACACTTACAGCACGGCTTCCTTGGGGCACTGCTGGCTTGTCATGCTGTATTCAGCCACTTTTTTGATTGGCACAGGACGGTCCGAAAAGGAGAAACAGCATCGTTGTGGTCCAATACGCAAACCTAGATTAAAGAATACACAACCAAGTTTTTGTTAAAACAGTATACAACTAGAATGTACGTTGCACAGATTATAATTAAATGTTTTACATATTTTATTGTCAAAAAAAAAAGTTGCCTTGTTTTTCAAAATGTTAATTTATCTTTCTCCTCCATCTTACCTTCACTGAGGCTAACTGCGCACAGAAGCACCATCACTGCGGAGAAAATGATGAAGCGAGAGGCAGTCATTCTAGCCGTTATTTTGTGCTAGACTGGCTGGATGTACAGAGGGTCTGTTTGAGGTGAAGCACTCAAGCCGGACTTGCTGCTGTGTGGCTCATTGTCCAGGCTATCAGCCTTTATAGAGAGTCTTCTCTGAGGGGAATATCCCTTTATGTGTGGAATTTGAGGAGGGAGATTTTGGGTCGAATTCACCCACACAAAAAGAAAGTCCGGCAGTATCTGCCGACATCCCACACGTGCTTCTGACCTTCACAAGTCATATTTAGCTTTCACTTCCTCTTTCACTACAGTGGCTTGAACAAAAAAACAAACAGCCACACTGTGTGCATTATACTAGAAGGAAATTAGATGCATTTGCGCCCATGCCATTCCAAACACTAAAAGCATCATCAAGAGCGTCATGAATTTTGTTGAATGTATTTGGGATTTCAGAGTGGACACACATTTGGCAATTTGGCCAAATATTGTGGATTTTAAACAGAGAATAACATATGAGAAAGATAACATAGATTGGTCAAATATAATTTGGCTGAGGGGTCAGATGAATTTGGAGCATGTGGGGGGGCTGGTGACGTCATCGCATATAATTCAATGTCTAATATTTTAAAAACCGAAGCAGCTTTATGCACCAAGAGCTTGTAACACTCCAAAGAGAAAGGAAAAATTGAAATCGCATCATATGACCCCTTTAATATCTAAAAAACCGAAGCAGCACAAACAAATTTTTTTATGGCACAAACCAGCAGTAAAAAAGACAGTAACAAAAACAAAAATATTACCAGCACAAACGAAGCATAAACAAACAAGACAATTTGGGGTAATTTTGGAGCATGTGGGGGGGCTGAGTGACCTCAGAATGATCATTAAATAATATTTTAATATCTAAAAAACCGAAGCAGCACAAAAGAAAATATTACCTGTCCAGCACAAACGAAGCACAAACGATTGAGCCTGTTTTGTGTGAATTTGAAGCATGTGGGGGGCTGGTGACATCATCGCCTATAATTCAATGTCTAATATTTTAAAAACCAAAGCAGCACAAACGAAACTTTTACCGGCACAAACCAGCACAAACGAAGCACAAACAAACGAGACTATTTGGGGTGAATTTGGAGTATGTTGGGGGGCTGAGTGACCTCAGAATGACCTATAAATATTATTTTAATATCTAAAAAACCAAAGCAGCATAAACGAAAATTTTTACAGCACAAACCAGCACAAACGATTGAGACTATTTTGCCGCCGTTTTGCGTTGGGTGGGGGGCCAACTTCACGGAGTTGTCAGATTGTTCATTTTTGGGTGAACTATTGTTACATGCATGCCTTGTTTTCTGTTCTCTCCGTTGTGACCTAGTTTTCCTGATTTGCCTGATTATGTCATTCAGTTCATCTGTTGTCTGTTAATCATCTCATTTGTTCCCTTTGTTTGGTTCATGCGTATAAGTCCTTTCTCTGTCTATGTTAAGTTGGTTTCTGTGCATGTTCTCCTGGATTTATCTGATTAAAGGACTTTTCGTTGATCTGCTTCGTCTTCGTGCAGTTTGTATCACTAACGCATGATAACTATACTGTCCCAGTCCATTTTTAAACTATGCAATATGCAATAAATTATTACTGTTTTTCTGTTCTGTTGCCATAATAATAATAATTAATAATTATTATTATTAACTTTATTTAAATTTTATTTTGTTATTGATAGAATAAATACTTTTTTTATTAAAAATGGGATTGAATGTATTTGTAACTTAAAAAAACAACTAGCCTCTCATTTGATTCCTCTTTTTTTGTTCTGTTGCTATAATAATAGTAATAATAATTATCTATCCATCCATCCATCCATCTATCTAGAAATGCTGGACTACTACTACTAATAATAATAATAAATTACCCTATATATTATAAATGTATATTATTATATTTTGTTATTGGTAGAATGTGTGTGTGTATATAAGCCAGCTTATCCTATAGGGTCATCAGGAGATTACATAGCCTGTATCAACAACAACAATAATAATAATAATAATAATAACAATATATGTTGTTATTGGTAGAAAGAAAAATGTATTTAATGTATATAACTTAATGCATTTTTTATTAAAAATGGGATTGAATGTATTTGTAACTTAAAAAAACAACTAGCCTCTCATTTGATTCCTCTTTTTTTGTTCTGTTGCTATAATAATAGTAATAATAATTATCTATCCATCCATCCATCCATCTATCTAGAAATGCTGGACTACTACTACTAATAATAATAATAAATTACCCTATATATTATAAATGTATAT
>NW_015555804.1:1089695-1105823 GCF_001515605.1 Sinocyclocheilus anshuiensis | reverse complement strand
TATAATATATATATATATATATATATATATATAATATATATTTTTTTGGCTTAAACCTAATTGTTAAAAGTTATTGTTAAATGTGAATTGTTAAAAGTTATTGTTAAATGTTATGAACATATTTAATAGACATGCTGGCGCCACATTTAAAAGGCCCTTTCAAGTATCACATCCTCTTTCGAAAAGGGGTGCAAATGCATGAGAAATGTCATCAGCTACATTAATAGTTTGAACTTCTGACATTTCGTGTTTAGACACACATGGACAGTTTCACCTAAGATTTAAAACACTCCCTCGTCAGCTAGAAAACACCAAGCAATCTTTAAAAAAAAAAAAAAGTAAATTAAAAGATTGTTTTTGACAAGAAATTAATTAAACTGTAAAATCTAACTGAAAAAAAAAAAAAAAACTAAAGAGCTAATTGTTTTGAATCCACCAAATCTCATACACCTGTTGAACATCGCATGGATGGAGATGATGAGTTATAATATCCCTTCATTCTCTGACTCACTATATTTTCATACACATTTGCATTGTATCTTAATGAAACAGCATTTCAGCAGACACACTTCAGTAACCTTGTGTGTCATGAGGCTTGTTTTAAAGCAGCATATAGAGCAGAAGACTCAAATATATTCAAATATATCAGTGTTAGAACCATGTAAGTTAAAGTACATTCCTAATGATTCACATATCATTGTTTTATTCTGCAAACCTATTCAGCGAATGCCCATTTGATTATTTAGATTGCCTTACAAAAGGGAAAGAACTTAATGAAAATGTGGTAGTTCTGTATGTTGTTTCAGGGTTGGCATCATCTGAGGTCCTCTGAGGGGTTGGCATCAAAGTTTAGCATCCATTACTCATTTTATCCAAACAATTCCCAGTGGAGTTTTTTTTTAGGTCACTGAATGTAACAAAGGTGTCCTGTAGTTTTATTTCAAGTTTCAAAGGAAGCCTGTTAATAGATTATTGGTCATTTGTGTTGCAAAATGCAGGGAAATTATTTAAGGGGCTTTTTTAAAAAGCTTCTTTAGCTGAGACAGCATTAAAATAGGCTAAATAATAAAAGATACAGAAACTGATCATTTTGGTAGAATGTTACAATAACATTCCAACTATGTTTATCTTATGTTGCAATGCATTATTATGCAACATTATTTTTATATGACCTGTTGTATACAAAAATATGCTGTCATAAATATTTTAAAATATCAGTATATTAACACTTTAATTCACAGCTTTAATTTAAAAGGAAAAAATTGACTGAAGCATACAGTACACGTAAGGCTATCAGTGAAATATTAGATAAAAATTACAGCTTTAACTTTTCTATATTGTGGAAAAAGTCATCCCTCAATGCAAAGAATCACTGAAGTCAGGAAGTTTCAGATCCCAAAGCTGAGACTTTATTACTGAAGACAATAAAGCCGGTCTGTAAATTTAAATGGTAACACTTTCTGTTAGACCATGCTGCTGATCAGTGAGCGGATAGTTTTCTTTCAGTCCATCCCCACTTCAACTGCAATGGTTATCTCCCAACCCCTGGCTCCTCTTTAATGGTGGACCACTGCCAGCTGGTCTTTTTTTTTTTAAATGTCAGAACATCACATATATCATTTTAATTGTATCACAAAGCAATTAGTACAGGTTCATACAGTACTTAGTGTGTTTGTCTCGTACCATGAAGAGACTAGTACATGCTATTCAGAGTCCTAGAGACCTAATTAATGCATGGTACAGGCTTACAGTTCCCTGGTTTTGTAGTGCTTACAAACATATACTATTTCTCTAACAAAAATATATCTTACAGAACCCAGTGCATAACTGGCGATTCCTAAGGCCTGTTCACACCAACACACACATTTACCTGTTCAAACTAATGCTTAAAATATGGCAGAAGGGCTGAATGTAAGAAGATACCAAATTTAGGTTATTGTAGGCCTTCTCTTAATCGTAATGATTCTATATCTACTTCCCAGCTAATGTTACTTTACCCAGACAGACAGCAGTTTCATCAAATTTGCAGCCAGAAAGACAACCAACATGAATATTAGTCTGTGTATTTTTGGAATTCTATTTTCATTTTTTAATACAGTGAGTGCACTGACCAGAAACAGGAAAATATTACAACAGCTAAACAGGAAATCAGGCCAAACAAGCTCGCAAAGAGAGGAAATGTACCTCTCCGACACCTTGCGAGGCACTGCATGCAGTGTTAAAATGAACATTGTGTGGCTTAAGTGTAAAATATCGGCTATATTTGTAGCCTTACTTGCTTGGGGTGGAGGAGTTTGTTAAGATGTCACTTGTTCCAAGTTGCTGCATTATCTGTAGCTAATTATCTTGCTAGCGTTAAGGTTGATTCAAGTGAAACCACGTGCTCCTGTCACGCACAAGGCCAGTACTTTATTATTGAATGTTTTATCAGGTAAACAATCCTATCAGAGAAACTCATCCATTAAGATCCATTAGGTGCAAAGTAATCAGCTGTACATTCGTTGGCATTGAGATTGCAGTTCAGTAAGTGAGTCATGTCGATTTAACGGCTTGCTCTGACTGATCCAGTTCAGTGTTCAGTGAAGGAATCATGATCATGGATGGAGCCTATAAGAAAGTAAATGTCGCAGCTAGTATCACATCCTCTTTCGGTTTACAGTTCAGGTTGGGACAAATGACATAACTCATAATAAGAGTTCTTGCTCTGATCGAACAGCAAGCACTTTTGCTGAAGTTCTACAAGCCATCTGTTCTGCTGCTGTATGTTTAAACATGAAAACCTGAGCTGGATACAACATAAAATTACTGTAACAATATATATATATATATATATATAGCCCTTAGTTATGGTGGTTGAGGGTAAAGTAAATGAACAGTAAATGTTCTTTTAATTTATTTTCATATATACGTGAATCCCAATGTGTGAATTTCATAAATGGCTCGTTTTTACCGTATGAAAACCTGAATAAGCGCATACCCAACCATCCTAAAACCAGTTAGGTGTCTAGCTATTTACAGGAGATACCACGGTCTGCTTTTGATGAATTTGTTACAACAGATTCTTCCTGAAGTGACACTCCCTTCAACACTCATTGATTCTACCTTGTAACCTCAAACCGTTTCCTGTGGAATTTTTTTCAAATATACAGAATGAGAACAATGAAAGTTTTGGACAGTACACAATTGTGCGGGTTCTTTAATGGAAAACTTTAATGGAAAAACTGAATTTTTTATTGTCATGTAGCTTTAAATTTCAAGCTTTCTTTGTGTTATATCTATTTTTGATGTGCTTTTACGGGCACTTATGGTTATTTGATTGAAAATGTTTTAATTTGTGTATGACAAAATTTTTCCATGTACTTTCCTTTCAATATCAATAATATTTTAGATTACCTTTTTTTTTTTTTTTTGAAAGTGAGTGTTAAATTTGATGTATATAGGTCTACGACCATTACTCAGTAAGATATTTCTTTATATAAATTAATACTTTTATTCAGAAAGGATGCATTAAACTGATCAAAAGTGGCAGTAAAGACATTTATAATGTTACAAACGGTTTCTATTTCAAATAAATGATATCTTTTAAACTTTCTATTCATCAAAAAAAACACTGAAAATATTTTTTAAACATATTTTTAATGAATAATCAAAACACACTTTGAATCAAAGAGGGATTTTTTTATAAAAAGCAGAACCAAAATGCGGTTATGAAGAGCTGACACTGAGAAAGCTTTTCCCTTACCATTTTCCCCTTGAGAGCCTGACCAGCTGAAAGCTTGTAGCAAGCCGCATTCCTCTAAATAAAAAATGAATAATAATAAAATAAAGGGAAACAACAACAAAAAAGTACATAGTCTCAAAAACAATATATAGAGAACAGTAAGATCTTATTGGATAGCGATGAGAGTGAGAAATTTTGAAGCTTCATTATTTCACTGCATGCATCTCTACTATAGCTCTCCCTGTCTGACCCTTCAACACTGACCTTGAAAAATTACGTCAGTTTAGATACGATAGGAAGAGTTTAACTTCAGATTAAATGAACACAGGTTCTTCTACCAACAGATAATCTGAATCATACCCTGTGCTCCCTTATAAGCATTAGTACTGGTGGATCTGGATAGGGTTAATTATTATGGCACACTGACCTGATTGAAGAATGATATCCAAGATTAAAATTAGTGGCAGAAGAGGTGCACTGGGACTAGAGCAATGCTGCATTCCATCCAAAGTTTCATGTGGGATGCTTCTATCACTGGCTTCCAATAATTCAATTAAACAAATAAAATAATTTGTAGAATAAATACATTTAAGTTTACAATTTAAAAAACGTGTTTACATAGACTTTTTAATGACTTTTAACAGTTCTTTTTTTGGCCTTTTCTATTAAACAAAAATAAACAAAAAATGTGATAACATCTTTTGTTCATTAATATTTATAAAATACTGACAAAACTCATGTAACATGTATTTTTAACTAGACATTTTCATATGAACAATCATCGTAACTATGCTGTTATAAATCTCTGTTAGTTGCAATAAGCTGCATCTGTTTGATTCACCAAAAAATAATCTACTCAAAAGAGTCAATCATTCAGAAATCGGACTTCAGTGCTTGCGCTGTATGTTATTGATTCACCAAAAAGAACTGACTCAAAAGCATCACTCATATACATTGTTGATATACTAAAAAGAACCGACACTTAAGAGTTACTCTCCATGCTCAGAACCTTTCAACCCAATGATGAAGACATGCTTTCCTTTATTATTTTAGTATGTATTTCCACAAATACGGAGAATGCGCATACAAAAACCATTAACACAAATGAACACCTTTTAGTTCTGGTGTTTTAGTAGCGTTCTCTTGCACAACTGAATGGAACACAGCATTTGATATGGTAATTGTAAAGTTGTTTATAGGCATACTGATTGGCCAATTAGTCTGTCAGTCAAAACAGGGCGGAGCTCTACACTGTAAACCTCTAACACAGCAAAAAGCAGATAAATGAATCATAGGGAATGTAGTCATTTGTAAAAAGCACATAATGTCAAATCTACGAACCATAGTAATCATAAGAATAATGATAATAATAACAATAATAACAACTTATAACAAGATAATTTTAGAGAGTATAAAAGCAACTGTGTTAACACATGAAGAGCGAGCTTCAGTGGGTCTACCTGGGGTAGATCTTGGGGTACCGTTGCCTGATAAGTATGTAAACATTTGCAGGGGATGACAATCTTGGCTCAAATATGTAAACAGTGAACACTGTGATGCCTTTTACGACACCATTCTCCTATGATGGAGCCACAGCAATACTGCAAGAGGGAAAAGTGTTAGGGGATGGGGCTTGTGTGTGAAAAATAGTCTGTGTTAATTGAGTCTTGGGGTTCACGTCAAGCATGCAGGCCATGACAGACATGGCAGTGCACTGGCAAACATGCATCTACCAACAGTTTGGGGTTAAATTGCCACCAATTGCTCAGTTTTTCCATAGTTTGCAGTGATGGCGCCACTGCCATACTTCAGGACTTGATCAATGTATCCCAGCAGTCAAAGAAACATGTTCTTAATTGTTTAACTTAGTGTTACACGAGGCCATACAACGCAACCTTGATCAGTATTATATATCAATATATAAACTCCCTAAAAAGATGGCACAAGGCCATAGAAACCTTAGAAAGACGTTAGAAAAGAAAGACACTTGCTGAGGTCTTTTGAAGAACGCTGAGGGATAGATCTTACGGTGGACTAACTTTAAACACACAGACGTACTTGTCCTTGTCCATATTGTGTGACAGGATGACCGGAACAGTCAATGTACGCATTCTTCCTTCTTCCAATGTAAAGCCTTCATTCGAATATCCGGGTCATGGCACCAGAAAATGGCCTCTGCCCCTTTAAGGGCCCCAGAGAAGCTTCAGAAGTGCAAAGGTGAGTAAATCTTTAATTTTGTTCTTCAGTTCAGATGTAAACACAGAGAGTCCAGGGGTGGATGGAGAACCAAGGTCCACAAAATCACACACCTTCACGCTGCTTTCAGCTGATTGGTGGTTTTCTCTATTCCTTCACCCCCCTCTCTTGTCTGTGTTCTCCATCTATGTCATCCCTCGTTTTTTTATGACTTACCAACCCTCTCAATCACCCTGCCCTCATCTGTTGGGAAGCTTGACAAATGCCTCCTCTTGCTGTTTTTCCTTTCACTCACTTCTCTCGCTCTCTCTTTGCCTCTCCCCTCTCTCTCCGTGGCACTGATTTTTTGAATTATGGATGGGTCCTAAGTCTCCTCTTCTCCAGTTGACACAACCAATCTTGCAGCCACTGAGAGGTGGTCAGTCAATCCAGCAAGTTGAGTGATGAAGCTGAACTCCTCTATATCCTTTAAAGGGTGATAGATCAAGTCTTTAATAACTTTTAAAATAACAGCAAAAATATATCAAATAGAAATTTATACCTCTGTGAATATTTGAATTTGAACAGATGTGTCAGATCATCTTTGTCTTTTTCTTTGCACCAAAGAGTTAAGCATAAGTAAACGTAATAGGTTAATACATGACTAGAATACTGTATAGTTATGAACTGTATAATTCCCCTTCGGTAGAAATCGTGGTCCAGGTTGGGTGGTTGAGGGTCCCCTTTGGTAGAAATTGTGGACCGAAAGGGCACTTTAGCGTCGGGGCCCAACCTCCAGTGTACGCCACTGGCACCAATGAAGTAACACATACTATTTCAGCACAATATAGTGCATATACTGAGCACAGTAGGCAAATTCCTGCACACATCATGTATCTGAGTATATGATAGTATATTCGCCAAGATGTGCAGTATACAAAGCATACTGTGTGAAATACTGTATCCCATAATGCAAAGTGCTCAATTTTATCCTCCATTTCCAGTGTGATAAACAAACCGGAAGTAATACAGCTGCACTGTTCTACATTTTCATAATTATTTAATATATTAAAATGTAAAATTGATCTCACTGCCTACATTTTTTACAAAAAACAAAATACTAATAATTATTATTATTAAATTAAGAACAGTATCATTTACAAAACAACTGGGTGCCACATCTAACCTAAATGTTTCAAAAGTAGCATGCTACACTGTTGTCATATGACCTATTTATATGATTTATGATTTATGATTTATACATTTAACAGTGGCATCCAGTTTACATTTTATAAAGACAGTTAATTTTCTGTAAAAATATCCAAACTTTTGAGTGTCCCCATCAAATAATTAGAGATGAAAGTTTTGTTTAAAATCATGGCTGTTATTATTTTGTCACGCTAGAAATGAAAAATCAAACCAACCTGCACTGCATTGTGGGATATGATACCCAGTGCAGAATGTTCTGTTGCAAAGTACAGTATATATACTCAACAGGAGGTGATTTTGTTTATTGACCTCCCATGTGCAGCCCCATGTTTTTGCATTCACTGTGAATGTTTTAGTCACAGTTAGCGTTTAGTCATTATTTGCATAATGAACTCGAAAAGGGAAGTAGGTTTATTAATCAGAACTCACCACTTTCCAGTCTGGCTGCAGGCATTCCTCTTTATAAAGGATGTAATCGATTCTCCTGCCGTTGCCTTTCAGGGGGATTTTGCGCCCCTTCTGGCTGGGACAATGGTTCTTGCTGGCAGGGAACACCAAGTACTCTTTTCTCCCCTCTTCATTCTCCATAACTCTATCAGAGAAATGCAATATGACTGAGTGTCGTGAATGCATAATCTATATATACATATATTTGTATTTGTGTTCAGTTTACTTTTGTAGGCTCTCTGGTGAGCTGACTTCCTCATCATACAGACCACTTGTGTCCAGCAATGTACCTGTATAATATGCACATGCAAACACACACATACAGTTTATATATGAACTGGAGATATAGATTTTTAACATATTTATACCCTGAGAGTATGACCACTTAAAAGACCCTTAAATCATTCAAGGAGCAGATATTTGACATCTCTGTGCAATCAAGGTCTCTTGAGAGCAACTAGAGGGACAAAACCCACTGGGACCGCTGAGAGTAACACCAGCATTAAAATGAGCTGAAGGGAAATCTGTATGAGTCACGACTGTGCTTCTGATATACATACATACAGTACATGCTTCTATTTGTCCATCTCCGCCTAACCCTTTTCTCTCTTCTGTTTTTGGCTCTTAATACCTCACTGATTCTAGCATAGCCAGAAAGTTCCAGTACTTTCCATTAAGGTGCTATTTGTGACCACTGTTCTTTATTTAAGGATTTTAATGGGTTTCTAAAAATTTCTTTAAACGTTTTGAAAATTAATCATGGGAGTACCAGATTCATGAGGCCTATTGAAATGAAGAAAGGCCCATCATTTATAACAAAATTGTAAAATGTCAAACAGCTTAAAACAGCCAAATACGAATTAATTCCTACCTATAAAATATCTGCATAAAAAATGTGTGACATTTGTAACACTATATCTACAGGTGTATTCAGACAGAACAAGTTTTTCATGAGGAAGTCAGATAAATCCTTGTTTTGCAGATGTGCTTTCAATGTAATCAAACACATCCAGGTTTTTTTTAGTAAATGATAGTATAAATAAAGTCAAATAGATTTAGAAAAAATAAACATATAATCATAATCATAATCATATAAGCATATAATAATGTGTTTTTTGAACCTTAAACCGCATAAACACATTGCATTACACCAAATACACAAAATAATGTTCTTTTTAGCAACATCATATGACCCCTTTAAGTACCCCTGTTCTAGAGGTTAGTAACAAAATTGTTGTCTTTCCTCTACACAGAGTGTCAATCTTCATACCCTCACCAGGCCTTGAACCTCAGAAGAGAGAAAAAACAGTAGTGTGTGCTATAAAAGAGAAGTGGAACACACCCACAAATGGTGCCCACTAAAATCAGAAGTGTCATTAAAGGCCTGCACTCCGTTAGATCTATTTCAGAAGTGGGGCTGGGCAAGAACTTCTCTCCCGTGATCTCCTGCCAGCGCATCTAGTGCACCATCTGTGTGTGGCCGTGTGACATCTAATTTAGCTCTGACATGGAAGCAACTTTAAAATCTCAGAGAAATTGAGACACTTTAAGAAAAAAAAAAGCCTGTTACCATATAAGAGATTATTATTATTATTATATATTTTTTTTGTGTCTGGAAAAGGTTAAAATGAAATGAATACGGTTTTAAAAGAAAGTTTATTTATTAAATATTTAATAATAACATCAACTATTTTAATAAAATAATACATCTGTTTAATAACAAATATATATATATTTAATTTATATATATAAAAAATTGTATTACATATACCTTCCATTAAACATTAAAACCTTGATGTTGATATTACATCCACATGAACCTTTTGTGTCTCAACTACCCATCTATAATATGGATGTTATACATTAAATAGATATATATTTGCATTATTACATCTATTATCAGAGCCCTGCTTTCTAGATATTGCCATTTGCATCAGTTCTCGAAAAACCCACATTGGTCAACCACAAGTACAGATCTCTATCCACTAACCCACAACACCCAAGCTTTCATGGCATTGTCTGTAAAACTTCTTTTACTAAACTCACCCAAAGCCCACGGTTTGTCTTCTCCAGGACCAAGACGACAGGGGTCTTTATAATGAGTGAAGAGGGCATGCTGCTGTTCCAGCTTATCCTCTGAATGACAGAAACCGTGTGAGAAAGAAAGAGTCTTTCAGAAAGGGCTACATTGCCTCCTTCTGGTCATACACAACAAGCTGATTATTATTATTATTATTATAGAATGATAGTTCTGACTATAAATTATTATGTAAAAAAACAAGAAATTGTAAAAGATTAAACTCTTGTTTGATTATTATTATTATTATTTATATTATTATAGAATGATAGTTCTGGCTATAAAATATAAGGGGGGAAAAACAAGAAATTGTGAAAGATTAAACTCTTGTTATTATTAAAAGTAATAAAAAAATGTAAAAAATGAAAAAAGGAGAGAAGAATTGTTTATTGTAATAATAATAATAATAATACATTTGTCTGCCATGTTTTTCACATTGTGTATTTTTAATTTTTAATAATAAAGTTAGTAATGTAATACATTTTTATATTATTATTATTATTAAAAATAATATTAATACATTTTCTCCCAGTTTTTTCCCCACAAAATTGTAATTTAAAAATACTAACAATAATAACAATAGCAATAACAATAATAACAACAATATTTATAATAATTTTTTTTTACATTAGTGTCAATGATTTTGCCGCAATTGTATAAAAGAAATGGACCAACCAAGTCAAATTGGGATTGTTGTTAGCCATGTTTTAAGACAAGAGTATTTGGGGGGAAAATATCATGGAATGGGTTTAAACATGCTAACATATGTTAAACCCAGCTGTTATATATACTTATTATTAGTAGCTAAATGTATAATCAATTTTGATGTTTACTGCTTTAGAATAAAATTTCCAGCTGTTTGTAGGGAGAAAATGTTGGCACCTGAAGAGCAGTTGTCAAAGTTAAGGTCTCCGAGGATGACGTCGAAGGCCACCTGATCTTCCAGAACCTTCTCCTCGTCCGTGGGACCCGAGGTGGCCCTCTTGAACTCTGCACCCCACTCCAGCAGCATATCCAACTGCTCGCAGCGCACCGATGAATCACCTGAGAGAGGAAGACAGATTTACACAAACAATACCTAAGAACTGAAATGTAATAAAACCCTGGATTTCATTTTATGGAGGGTTTTATTCAATAAAGTGCACACGGATCGCATTGTGCAAAACAACTCATTTGATTTCAGTGTAATGTAATGAAATAGCGTCACACTGAGGCGCCTCCAGTTTATCACATTTTCACGACTCGTTCTGAGGCGGTTATGGCAGATGTAGCAATTTAATGAGGCCAGGGTGGGAAAACAGAGACAGGAAGAGCGCGAAAGAGCAGTCAAGCAAAGGAAAAGAGGAGATCATCTGTAACATCTCCCCTCTGCTTTGGTGGAGCTGGCAGGGGCGGGTGTAGAAGAGAAAGAGAGAGACAAGAGAAAAAGAATGCAATTTAATTGCATTTCTCATGGTTGCTGAAGTTAGAATTATGTGTGTTGCTGGTGGTAAAAAATAACCTTTAAAAAATCTCTTAAACATGTAGTGTGTAATTTATGCACCACTAGTGCTACCAAATGGAAAGAGAGAGAGAGAGAGAGAGAGAGAGACAAGAGAAAAAGAACAGCAATTTAATTGTATCCCTCGTACATTTAATGAAGTTAGAAGTGTGTATGTGTTGCTGGTGGTAAAATAAATCTCTTAAAGGTGTATTGTGTAATTTCTGCTTCACCAAATGGAATTGCAAAACAATTACTGTTTACTTGATTAATTGTTTCTGATTGATCTTGACATTCTGCAGTCATTTATTTACATATTGCAAAATTTTGTTCACTTGCAACAAACACTACTGTTCAAAAGTCTGGGGTATGTTAATTTTTTAAAATGTTTTTGAAAGAAGTCTCTTATGCTCCCCAAGACTGCATTTATTTGATCCAAAAAAAAAAAAACAGTACTATTGTGAGATATTATTATTTAAACAACTGTTTTTTAATTGAATATATTTTGAATGTAATTTATTCCTGTGATGATAAAGCTGAATTTTCAGCATTACTCCAGTATTTAGTGTCCTTTACATGATCCTTCAGAAATCAATTCTAATATGCTAATTTGCTGCTCAAGAAACATTTCTTATTATTACCAATGTTGAAAACATTTTTTGAGATTCTTTAATCAATACAAAGTTCAAAAAAAGTATTTATTTGAAATAGAAACCTTTAGTAAAAATGTCTAATTTACTGTCACGTTTTCATCAATTTAATGCATTAAAAAAATCTAACTGAAATCTTACTAACCCCAAACTTTTGAACAGTAGTCTAATAAGTAAGAAAATGCACAATAATCTGGCAATTGTCACTAAATAAACCCTACAGTCAATACAAAATCTCTCCGCTTTGTGTCAGCTTTTATTTTGTATTTTTTCCAGGTTTTATTTTGTTTATAATTCACCTTTCCACATATTAAAGCTTTAAAAAGGTCTTAAATCAGAAAGTCTAAAATTCATGAAGTCATGGCATTAAATGTTGCATGCACTGAAAAAAAACTTTCCTTAGTAGTTTTGTTTTATCTAAACATCCTTAAACAAGATACATTTACTTGAGATGCAAACTAAAGATATGAAGTCTTGCTTTCTGAGAAATTGAACAAAAATAATTGATCTTATGCTTAAAATAAGAACAAATATCTGTCAATGGGGTACGAAAACTTGTTTTTCCTTTGAATTAAGCTGATTTTTCTGAGCCCATTGGCAGATATTTCTTATTTGTTTTAATCAAACTTGCTTCATTTTGATCAATTTCTCATATCTTCTGCCATTTGCTTCTCAAGTAAATGTATCTTGACTTAATAATCTTCAGATTTGCAATGGAAAACAAAAATAAATTACTTATGAAGATGATCAAAAGGTACAGTTAAAAGTTTTCCTTATTCTAGCAGGCATTTTATTGTAAAATGAATTAAAAAGTAATAGCGATCTATTGGAAGATGTATTTTCAAACTTTGAAGCATTGCTAATACAAGAAATGTACATGTAGAGACCATATTGATGTACTGGGTTCCATTCAATATTGGGTTCCATTTTATTCCTTACATTTTCTTTAAAAACTAGGGGTGCTCCGATTGATCGGCTACCGATCACTATCAGCCGATAATCGCTTTGGGATGATTGATCGGCGGTCTCTAAAAAGGCCGATCTAAAAAAAACGATCTCAAGCTGACGATGCGCCTGCCATGAGAGGTTTGGTACAACATGCTAAGCGGTGAAATAATTATAATGCTGAAGGTGAGGTACTCCGTGCGCACTCTCTCTCAAAATACGCAAATGTCTTCAAATCACCACATCGCGTCTGTCAATAAGCGAGCTGCACGCTGCACAGTTGACACAGGAATTGTCACTTGCACAATCGAGGCAGTGTCTCATCGTCACTAATGTTTATAAATTGCATTACTTTTTTCATTCTTGCCAGTGTTTAACCGTTCAGCGCTCACGCGCTCTCCTGGAGACAGTACGCTAATGCACACTCGCAGCGCACACACACATAATGCCAGGTTTACATTACTCCGTTTGCAGTGCATATGCGGTGCGTATTTTTTTCGCGCTCATGTTAACAGATTAATAAAGCGTGCACACTGTACACGGTTGCTGTCCGGCAGTGCGTTCCAGAAGCGGTGCGTCTGCCGCAGTGCAGAGATCGTTTCCACACCGAGTCTATTTTTGCTGCGCGGCAAGCGTTGAATTAAAGTAACAGCGCATTTTTTTGCAGAATGGTAAGTTTGTGATAACGTAAGAAAAGTAGTTTAAATGTTTTGCCACTTGCTTGAGCAACTTAATATATAAGTAAATGCAAAAGTAAAAAGCATTGAATAATGTGTTGCTTATATTTATTGTGTTTAGACATCTCTGTGAAAGATTGTATTACTGTACTGTGTAAAAAAATAACTGCAATGCTGAAAAAGCATTTTCAGTAACAATGTTAGGATTTGAAACCAAAATAATGTATAAATGTTGTGTTTGTGATAAACAGCATTTGAAATCAAAATATTGGATAAATGTTGTGTTTGTGGTAAACAGCCACGGATCAGTAGTGGACTCCTGTGTGAAAGCTGCTTTTCCTCTCACTAGAGTCACCTTGAAAATTCCCCCCATTTTCAAAAATGAAATTCAGGCCCTGAATAAATGTCTAAAATCCTGATTGGAGTATCACTATAAATAGTTATAAATGATCAAAAGAAGGCTTTAAAAATATCGGTATCGGTGATCAGTATCGGCAGATACTAGGGCTGTGTATCACCAGCAAAGTCATGATACGATACATATCACGATACATAAGCCACGATACGATACATATCACGATACGGGACTGCACTAAATTTCACCTCAGAAGAATTTATTAAAACAGCTGTTTATTAAACACTGCATACCATAGGGCATTTGCTAACTATTGGCAGAACAGGCACTTGACCTCTGCAGAAATTAGAAGAGTTCTAAACTAATGCGCTGTCTTCACTGTAGCTCACACACACACGTTTAGTCAGATCACACTGTGCACAGACATTCTTTTTCGCGTTTAGACAAACTTTTTAGCGATGCCCTGCAATTTTATCAATAAAATAACTTAATCACTGAAGAGCTACATAATCTTTCTCAACAAGGAGCTGGTAACATCATCGTTTCTAAAGGAATTAAAGCCACAGCTTCACTGTTAATAGAGAAACGCGGCAAAACGGTGGTAATTCATACATACACAGCCTCTCTCTCTCTCTCTCTCTCTCTCTCATAAATGAACACTTGATAAATCACACTTTTCTGAGAATAGGATATTGAAGTAGAGATCGCTAAACTGCAAGCTAACCGGTGTTTTCAGAAAGCACGCGCGGTTATCCACAGTGGAGAGAGAGCGCGTGCACATGGTTGCCAGGTTGACAAAGATAAGTAACACACTTAGCAGATATTTCCGTATTGCGCAAGTGGGAAGCTCTGTTTCAGGGATTATGTCTCTTCATATCAGGCAACCCAGTTGTGTTCCTCTGCGGCCAGATTAAACCTCGTTGTAGCCTATATATTATGCTCTGTACATTATATTCATTATTTTTTAGAAACCTTGCACTTTTCTACTCCGTTTTAAACGTTGTTCTTGTATTCAAATTAAGCGCGGTCCACTGCTGCACACGTGCCACAATATCGATACAGGGACAGCTGTATCGATACTCGTATCGCCAGATCCGACACAGCACTAGCAGATACTGCTTTCTGTGATCGGCGATTGGTGATTGGCCTCAAAAATCCTGATCGGAGCACCCCTATTAAAAATGTTTTAAAAAGTCTTCAATTTATCTTCATAAAACCAGCAGAAACCCTGCATTAGAATATATATCTATAAATGGAAAAATCCCTACCTTTTCCAGGCCTGAAAATTACAATTTTAAAATTTGAGAAAAAGTTGATACTTAAATGAAACAATTTAGAACTCTATTAGCCATAAAAGAGCAAAAACTGAGCCAGTTTTTCCCTCTAGGTCTCATGTAGTCTCTCTGAAATCTCTACACTGCAAAAGAAACCACATTTCAGTAAGTCCAAGGCAAGTGAACGACCTCACATACATGTGTAAGGAGAATAACTTAAATCCGCCTCTGCGCTGTCAAAGTCTATAACACACACACACACACAATGTGACAGGGGAAAACAAGCGATTGACAATATCCAGAGACAAAGATGCCTCCTCTATTAACTGAACCACACTTGTCCCTGAAAGTCCCTGTCCAGCATCATCTCCATAATCAGGTTTCTCTTGCCTTCTTCCCTGTTTCTTGCCTCGTTCCCTCATGTTTCATTTATCCTCCTGAAATAGCCCCTGCTCTATATTTAGAATGGGTGGCAGACACACAGAGGCGTAGGTGGATCCTGGAATAGCAAGAGTGTCTTCGTAAAAAATGAGAGCTAGAGGCCGCAAGCTTTAAATAGGGCTGACGCCAGGATAGGCGAGAGCCCGTCGTCATGGGAACCGGGACCCTGTGGGCGAGCGGAACACGTTGATTAATCAGAGCAGAAAACAGGGGTCAACATACAGTGATGTCACAGGCCCTGCAAGTGAAGTGGTGATTCGGGTGAGCGTGCATGACACAAGATACAAGATGCAAAGAAGAGTCGTTTTTTACAGTGGCATCCACACAACTGTTACCCCGCTCTACGTGGAAATCTACTCAGATGTACAGAAAACGAGCAGTAGGATCGGGACAAACCTCTCAGGATCACTCAGCATCACTGCGCCAGTCAGACTACCACAACACCACTGGGGGATAAAACCTGAAAAACCCACACAACCTTGTGGTCCTGACTAGAAAAATAGCTTTATAACGACACTATTATTTCATATTAAAAAATGACTACAGATTAGACTTAAGGTTTATTTATTGAAATATATATTTATAATATTACATTTATATTAGAGTTGTTGTTATTAATACTTAATGCTAATATATATATATATATATATATATGTATATATGTGTGTATATATATA
>NW_015555804.1:1086543-1089535 GCF_001515605.1 Sinocyclocheilus anshuiensis | reverse complement strand
TAAAACATTTTACCTGACATCAAATTCTTCTTCTATTTCTTATGATTAGATCAAATTTGCAATAGCAATTTTGGATTGTAAGTTGTTTGGATAAAAGCGTATGGTAAATGCATAAAAGGCACTAAATTATATCTCATTTTCATATTTAAAAGCTGACTAAAGATTAGGATTAAGTTTTGTTTATTGAAATTACCATTAGCTTAATTTTGTTTCATTAAAAAATATATACAGTATTTGTAATATTATAGATTTATAAAAACATAACAACAAGAAATAATAATCATAATTAATATTATTAATTCTACTACTACGAAAAATGTAATTATATATAAAATAAATGATTTTGATAAATGATCTCACATCTTTCTTCTTATTATATAAAAACTGCAATAAATAGTATTCAAAATGTTTGCATTGTAAGTTGCTTTGGATAAAAATGTCTGCTAAATGCATAAATGTAATTAATATAAAAATTAATAATTATAATATTTTTTTGAGACTGAAGAGGAAATGCCTCAATATGGAAAATAAATAAATGCTCAATATGGCTGCTGTAGTCCTGCTTTACAATTAAAAGAGTCTAATTTTTCAGTAAAGATACCCATAAAACATCCTTAAAGGATCATGAAACACTAAATTACATTTTCTGAGATTTTAACAGAGGTGTCTATGTTGAGCATCATAGAAGACAGTGTTAGCATCCATTATTTATAATCATGTTTATAATCTACATCACATCAATGTCACAATTTGTGACTTGCAAATCACTGTTGTACTTTGATGACGTGTCATTGTCATTGTAATTATTCATGAGACTGCATGTCTGTCCTATGAGAAGATTGCTTCGCTAAATTATTCACAACAGCACATGTTGATTTCCTATGACAGACGCTTCAGACTGTGAGATCGCACACATTCAGAGACACGTTCAAAGACTGAGAGTGAGTGTTTGTTTTTGCTTTGTAAAAGTCTCTTCTATAGACCTTGAGTCTCCAACACAAACGTGATTCATCCACACTGTGAATGTAACTGGTCTTTACAGCTCCTTGATGCAACCGATCAAACAGCTTATATAAACACAGTAAAATAAGCCTCGAAATTTTTCAAAAATGCAACAGTGCGGTCTTATATATTTCCCATGCAGAGTGCCAATTCAAACAGCTGTGCATTTATTTGTGCATTAAATTAGAGCTCTCACAGGATGTGTGTATTCATGTAATGTACGGTGAGCTTACAAATCCATGTATAATATATATTAATTTTGTTTTGTGTAATAGTGAATTGCAGCGTGCATTTGAGGGAAGCTTTGAATTATTTTATCTCAGTAAGAGTCTGAATCCGAAGACATTGTTGTGTTGTCTGTCTATCCAGTTTTGGTTACCATTGACTTCCAGTGTATGTACAAAAAAATAAAAATAAACTTTCAAAATCAACATGAGGGTTAGTAAATGATGACAGAATTTTTATTTTTGGGTGTTTAAGCCTTTAAGTCTCTTTGATATCCTGGTTTCAGGTATGACTAGATATGAAATATCCAACTGTCTGCTCTATTTGTATGTTTATATGTGACACCTACCTTCAATAGCATGCAGATGAGTACAAGTGATATATCCAACAACCCGCTGATCCTGAGCAGAGCTTCCCACCTGCACCTGAGAGAATAGAGCAGGAGGACAAAAGAGATTTAAGAGTGAGAACTTTGCCACATCAAACATGTTACAGAAATGCAAAATCGGTTATGAAGTGCTGTCAACACCCCTGAGCACTGTTGCACTTTTTCTCTGTCAGCTTCTTCTGTCATAACACTCTAGATTCCTTTCATCTGTCCGTGGCTTGTCTGGGGATCGTGTTAAAAGGTAATAGTCAGAGCATGCACACCTCTGAGCTCTTCAAAACACCTGCTCGTATCATCATTTTATCCAGCCACACCAAATTCCCCCATTTCTTATTGTTTTTCTTTTCTGGCTCATGCATTATATCGGTTCATTAGTGAACAGACGGACTGAATATTTCAAAAAGACAAATTGATTAGTAAGTGGAGAGCAAATTTACCACGCCAAAAATGCTGCAAAGTCAGCACTAAAACTTTATAAACCGTAATCTCTAGCTTCCGCTAACTGGTATGAGAAAGTGGCGTTCCAACCGGATGACGTAGGCACAGCGTAAGCTCCATTGAGAATACCAAGTTTTGTTTACAGGAGCAAAGGAAGCAAAGTTTCCTTTGTTTAGCAAAGTAAAACCAGTCTCCTCTTGGCTTATATCAAAATCTTCCAACATTTTTCTTTACAAGTCCTCGTTTTGTCCTTCTAATTCATGACCAGTGTTTTGTTTTGCTCTCTCCTCTGCGCTTTACGTTTGTCATTTCTCCACGGAGCTTATGCTACGCCTATGTCCTACATCATCCAACAGTTGGCGGAAGCTAGAGATTACCCATAGGAAAAATGTAGTATGTGGTTGCTCTTCCTAAGCTAATCAAGACTCCATTATAGGAATATTTTATTGCTCAGAGTTTGCTCTTTCTACACTCAGGAGACTTAGTTGTGATTCTCATTTATTTCTCATTTTAGTATCAATGGTGTCTCAGATGTTTCTCCTAAAAATGCTTAGGAGAAATAAAAGTAGACACAACTGAGACATGAGAAATATCTGAGAGAAAGGAGTCCAAAAAGAGAATGAACTGTGAGAAACATGGGAGATCTCTTTATTGTCTTGCTGAAACATAGGAGATCTCTTTATTATCTTGCTGTAATCTCGTTCAAGACCCCATTATGAAAACATTTTACAGGTTGCTCTTTCTTTTTTTCTTGATTACATTGGGGTTTTTCACCTTTAATGGTCAGGACAGTAGGAGTAGAGACAGGAAACGATTGGGCAGGTGAGAAGGGAACAGGAGCAGGAAAGTACCGTTAGCTGGGACTCGAAGGGGTATGAGTGGTTATGAAGGAATGAAGGAAACGCATTTGTCCGTGTTTCACTCCGTCTCGAATCGCGC